>NW_006408688.1:7325142-7361722 GCF_000296735.1 Chrysochloris asiatica | reverse complement strand
CTTGAACCACCGACCTTGAAGTTCAAATGGCTTTGCAGTCTGGTGCATTAAATCCACAGCGCCACACCAGAATCTTTTAATATTGCAAGTTGAGGCTTACATTTTTTCTTCATTTCCCTCAGCTTGAGAAATGCTGAGCGAGTTCTTCCCTTTTGGTTTTCTAACTCCATGTCTTCACACTTTTTATTACAATATTTTATTTTGTCTTCTTGAGCTGACCTTTGAAAATTTCTGTTCAGCTCTTCTGTTTTCTGTAACATTTCTACACTGGAAAGCAAGTTTCAGAGTCTATTCCAACATCCATTTTGGCCTTTTCCTTCTTTCTTGTCTTCTTAATGACCTTTTGCTTTCTTCCTGTATGATGTTCTTGATGTCATCCCACTACTCTTCTGGTCTTTGGTCTTTAGTGTCTAATGCATCAAATCTTCCTACAGATGATCTCTAAATTCAGGTGGGATATGTTTATGACCATATTTTGGCTCTTGTGGACTTCATTTAATTTTCCTCAACTTCAGCCTGAACTTGCATATGAGCAATTGATGAACTGTTCCACATCTGTCATTGGCCTTGTTTTGTTTGATGATATGGAGCTTTTCCACCATCTCTTTTCACATATGTAGTCAATTTGATTTCTGTGTATTCCTTCTGGTGAGGTCCATGTGTATAGTCGTCTTTTATGTTGTTGAAATGAACAAATCATTGGTCTTGCAGAATTCTATCATAAAATCTCCAGCCATCATTTCTATCACCAAGGCCATATTTTCCAACTACCGATCCTTTCTTTGCATCCCAATCATCAATAATTATCAAAATATTTTGATTGCTGCAGTACCAGCCTGCATGAGGGGTTCTCCGGAGGCGGACAGAGAATGAAAGCAACGGGACTCGAGATGGTCAGTCAAGAGTGAGTTTACTACCTTCGATACAGCTGTAAGTACAATCTTAGGCAGGAGGCGTATCCAGGCCCCAAAACAAAGCTTAAGTTTATTATTACTAGATAACAGTTAGGCACACATATTTTCTCCTCATTTTAGATTACTCCCCAGCCACCTGGTCAGAGTGTTCATTCTCATAATCTTTGGGATGCAAGGTTTTCCTTTCGGTTCTCATCAAGGTGTTCCTTGGTTTGAGAACTGCCTCAGAGTGGGTTTCACACATGTCCTGTTATTCCTACAGATTTCATGTTTTATCAATTTCAGACTGAAGAAGTTGGTAGAATTCTTCAATTTTATCATCACTGTCTTTAGTGGTTAATGCGTAAATTTGAATAACAGAGGTACAAATTGATCTTCCCTGTACGCTTATGGATATTATCCTATCAGAGACAGCGTTGTGCTTTGTGTCAGATCTTGCTTGATATGTTCTTTTTGATGATGGATGCAACACCATTCCTCTCCAATTTGTCATTCCCAGCATAGTAAACCATGTGATTGTCAGTTACAATATGGCCAACATCAGTCCATTTCAGCCCACTAAATACGTAGGATATAGATATTTGCGTTCCATTTCATTTTTGATGATTTCCAATTTTCCTAGATTCAAACTTCATACATTCTATGTTCTGATTATTAATAGATGTTTACAGCTATTTCTCTTCATTTTGAGTTGTGCCATCAGCAAATGAAGGTCCCTAGGGCTTTATTCCATTTGTGTCATCACAGTCAACTCTACTTTGAATAAGCAGCTCTTCCCCAGTTGTATTCTGAGTGCATTCCAACCTGAGAGGCTCATCTTCTGGCACTATATCTGATAGTATTCTGGTTCTCTTCATCGTATTTCAGTATTCAGTAATGAACATTGAATGTGCTGACAGTGTTCCACTGTTATTCATAAGGTTTTCAGTGATTGAATATTCTAAAGTAGTCCATTTCTCCTTCTTCCTTGTCTGTCTTTGTCCAAAACATATGTGTGTGTAAGTCAAAAAGTATTGCTACTAAGGATCCAGTTCATACATGCACAGGCTTATTCCAAATCAACATGTCTCTACAATCAGTAGATAGCTGCAGGGAGGCTCTCTCAAAAATATATTTATGTTCCTCTCATTAGGGTGACGTCAATAAAAAGGGATACTTGTGGGGCTATGGAATCCTGGTATGGGGCTGTGGCACAATGCACTGGACCTCAAGGTTGGTTTGAACCACAAGGTCAGCAGTTCAAATCCACCAGCCGCTCTTTGTAAACCCTATACAGGGTTGCTATGTGTCAGAACTGACTTGACAGCACTTAACAATGACAACAATGGTGCTATGGAAAAGAACAAACTTCAGGTCAGGGCTAATAGCAATTTTTTAGCAAAAACTTGAGTGGACAGCTTCTCAAATCACAAAGCTTTGCAATAAGTTTGTTACCCCACATAAAACAACAATTTTCTGATGGATCAAACATTTTATGGAACATTAGGAAGACCTCAAAGACATTCTAAGAGAGGAAAGACGGTCAAGCTCAATGAATGAAGAAACAGCGACTGAAGTACAGAAACTGATGGAAGAAGATTGTGGACTTACCACCAATGCAATAGCAACTGAAATACTTTAATATTTTCAATTTTTAAGTAAATATCTTGACCTCAACAAGCTTTTGGCTGCATGACTGCCAAAAGCATTGTGTAAAGATCAGTTCCTTCAAAAAGTTGATCTTCCCACCAGTCTTTTCAGCAAAACATAAGCAAATGAAGGCAATTTTACAGTGTAAATCATAATTGAGAATGAATCTTGGATTTACCAATATAATCCAGATAGCAAAGTCTGATAAGAAGTAGCTTCTGAGAGACTCTGCTGAGTCAACTAAATTGAAGGCAGAGAAGTCAGCTCAGAAGGCTATGGAGGCAGTTTTCTTGGATTTTCAAGGGGCAATCTTGATAAGATTTTCTCGAAGAACACAGGGCAATCATGATCATGGGGGTTTATTATGAAAAAGTTTTAGGAGAATCAGAAACCGTACTGGTGAGAAAAAGTTCAGGAGAGTTGTGCTGAGAAACTTTTTTTCCATCACAACAATGCACTTCTCATTCTTCACTGTAACAAGGGTTTTCCTATGAGAATTTCACTGGGATACCTTACCCCCTCTACCTTACAGCCATGATCTTGTCCCTTTAGACTTCTTTTTGTTCCCCAAACTCAAAGAGCGATTAGAAGGGATACAACTGGTGTCCCTAGAGGATGCCAACACAGCAGTTTTGCTGTGGTGTAACTTGAAGTGCATAGAATTTTTGAGGAAGGGTTGGAGAGACAGAAACACCTTTTTTTTTTTCTTTCCCTCAGGCCATATTTACTGTGCTTGTGGGCAGCTCTCAGAGGACATTAGCACTGTGGGGCAAGGAAGCAGATGAGGGTCAGAAGTTAAAGAGGCCCATGTTGGGAGAGAGGGCTCAGGCAGAGTCTGGCACTTGTCTCAGTGGAAGCATTACTTTCTGGTCAGCTTGAGATTGATGTACGTGGCCTCAGGGTTCCACACATCTTTGAATCACTTCCCTTTGGTACTCACTACCTGGTTGTCAATGTAACGGATCAGCTTCTTGGGGGCCTCCTTGGAAGCTATGGGTTGGTGAATCTTCTGATCTTTTACACTGTTCACCATCACATACTTTTGCAGGACGAAGGACTTCAGCTCATCCTTCTGCGGGTCTTTGAGGTGCCTGGGCAGGCTCTAATTAGGGCCATCCTTCCCCTCTACCAACATCTGTGCAGCCTTTCCCATGTCCTCCCTAGCTTTGACAAGCACCCATTGGGCCTACACCACTATACAGCTGGGGAACACCTCCAGTACATCCACCTCTGGCAGCAGCTTCTCCTCAGTGCCTGCTGCCTTGTCTTGGGTGTCCCCAGCAGCAGTGGGAGAAGACCTGGTCTCTTCTTTGAGCTCTTCAGGCCTCTGAGGGGATCCGGGGAAATGGACTCCTGACCTTGGACCTCAGAGTCTGTGGCTGCAAGTTTTCTTTGTCCCCAACACCACTCAGCTGTCCTGAACGCTTCTATATCATGTTCCTTATTATACTCCTGGGAATGTGTGCAAAACCAGGCACACAGACCTCCATCATCTCAGTGAAGTCTTCTGTGTCAAAGTTCCCCTCTGAGGGGCCCAGGTCTTCCAGGATCCCAAGAACATAAGAGAAGTTGACATCATCCAAAACACGAAGTTGACCTCTGGGAGATGCATCTGGACAAAGGCAAAGAGGGCTGCAGTGACGATCCTCTCCAGCTCCATGCTCTCACTTCCTGGGTCAGTGCTCTCCGCAACTCTCCTAGCCCTGGGCTGAAGGCTGGAAGGCAAATCATCTGCTATGTTGTGTGCTGCTGTATGGTGACTGGAAACACCATCTTCAGAAGTGTGTAGACCTAGATAGAGGTTAGGTCAAGAAACAATTGATATTTTGATATTTTGATATTTTTGCTTAATAACGGTTTCTGTGACTTTGAAACAAACAAATCTGTGCTAGAATAAGTTGTTGTTGTTGTTGTTAAGTGCCGTCGAGTCGGTTCCGACCCATTGCGACCCTGTACAGGGTTTCCGAGGGTGTAATCTTTACGGGAGTAGAAAGCCTCATCTTTCTCCCACGGAGCGGCTGGTAGTTTCGAACTGCTGACCTTAAGGTTTGCAGTCAACCAGAATATTCCTTAGAAGCCAAGATGACCAGACTTCATCTTTCATACATGTAATTACGAGGGACCAGTCCCTACAGAAGGACAACATGCTTGGCAAGGTGGAAGATCAGTGAAAAAGAGGGAAACCCCAAACTTGACAGCAATGAGTGGGCTCAAGCATAGCAGCAGTTGTGAGGATGGCACAGTACCGGGCAACGTTTTATTCTGTTGTACGCAGAGTTGCTAGAGGCCCGAACCATCCTGACAGCACTTAACAACATGACTTTGTAGGAATACTTTTAAAATTACTATCATATACAAGTACATGATATATATATGTTGTTGTTGTTGTTGTTAAGTGCTATTGAGATAGTTCCAGCCCATAGTGACCCTGCATAGGGTTTTTAAGGAGCAGCTGGTGAGCTTGAACCTTCGACCTTGCAGTTTAAACGAACATTTGCAGTCCAGCGCATTAACTGACAGTGCCACATAGAGAAAGAGAAAAAAAGATTTTGAGGAATTGGTTCTATTAGGGAGGCTAGCAAGTTCAAGACTGCGAAGCATGGATATTCCAGAACATTTTATTGTGTTCATGAGGAACTTGCTAATCACATGTAAATACTACATTGCAATATCTAGTGAATGACCAAACAAATGGGCACCATTGTTGTTGTTGTTAGGTGTCATCGAGTTGGTGCCAACTCATAGTGACTTTATGCACAGCAGAATGAAACACTGCCCGATCCTGGGCTAACCTCACTACTGTTACCACACTTGAGTCCACTGATGCTGCCACTTGGCCAATCCTTCTCGCTGGTGGTCTTCCTCTTTTTCAGCAAAAGAAGGTCCCCAAGTGTGCTTTACTCCTACAGGCTTTACTCCATTTGCATCATCACAGTCAACTCTATTTTGAGGAGGAAGCTCTTCCCTCTTCGCATTTTGAGTGCCTTCCAATCTGAGGGGCTCATTTTCCGGCACTATATCTAACAGTGTTTCTCTGCTATTCATAAGGTTTTCAGTGACTAAATAAATGTTCAGAAGTAGTTCATTACTCCTTCTTCCTAGTCTGTCTTCGCTGGAAGTTAATCTGAAACCTGTCCACCATGGGTGACCCTGCTGGTATTTAAAATACTGGTGGCATAGCCCACAGAATCACAGCAACTCACAAGCCAACAAAGTAAGACAAACTGACAGACAAGTGGTGGAATGGGCACCACAGTCTAGTCAAATTGATACAAAATCATCACAATATCTTTTATATTTTTTCTTATTCTTTCTCTATTGCATTTGGGATTGTTTCATCTCTATCTTCCAGATCACTAGTTTGTATTGTTGTGTCAAATAGATTATTAAACTTGCCCTATGAGAGTTTTTATTTGGTTTTATGGAGTCCCGGTGTGGCATTGTAGGATAAGCACTGAACCACAAGGTCAGTTTGAAGTGCACAGCTGGTGGTTCAAACTTACCAGCTGGTCCTTGGAAACCCTATACAGAGCTGCTATGAGTCAGAACCTACTTGATGACCCCTGACAACAAAGTGAATTTTTAATCTTATTTATTTTAAATTCTTAAACTTCTAAGTTCTTGAAATTCTTAAAGTTTAAGAGAACTATGATTTTTTTAAGGAGCTCTGGTAGTGTAGTGGCTACGAGTTTGGCTGCTACCCTTAAGGTTAGCAGATCAAAACTGCCTGCTGTTCTGCAGGAGAAAGATGAGGCTTTCTGATACCATAAAGGTTTTAAGCCTCAGAAGCCCTATACTGGGTCACTATGAGTCGGAACTGATTCCATAGCACATAACCACCCCCCCCCTTGGTTTTAAGAACCATTTCTTTTTAAAACATATAACCTTGGTCATTTTTTCTAAGTACTCAATTTCAAGTTAGTCTTTTATTCAGTTTTACATATTTGATAGTTTGTGATTGGTAATTGCAGTTTTTAGTTTAGGTAATTAAACTCAGGTAATTAAGTTCTGAAATCTTACCAGTTTCTGCTGTCATGTATTTGTGCTATTTCTCACTAATGGTGTTTTATTTTCTTCTGTACTATTTTTGTTTATTTACTTTGAGCTGTTGATTTTCCTCAGAATTTTATTAATAGTCATTCTTTGATGTTTAAGAAGATAAGTTCCTCAAAAGAGGATTGGTATTTGTTCCCACCTGGTTTCTGAAACATATTAGTCAAGAACCATTCCTTATTATCAGCTTGAGGCTTTTGGGGCTCACTCAGGTAGTATGAAATTAGGCTACATTCGTGTGAAAGTTGCATTATGACTCCACATTTTCATATATGATCCTGCTTTTCCCTTGTCTACTAGGTGCTGAGGTACAAGGCAATGAATTCTATGTAGACTCTGGGAGGTGTGTTCTAGTAATTTATTTACAGTACATTCTCATATCAAATGAACAGTCTTTGGAATTTCATCTCTCTCTCTCTCTTTCTGTGTATGTATGTGTGTAGAAGGCAGTTTCTTTTAAGGTGTCAGGCAGATCATAGGTTTTGTCTCATCTAAGATCATGAAAACCAAACCAACAAATATTAATTGTTGAGCAAATGCCCTTGGATTAGAGACTGGCTTTAGGCTCTGCTTAACTTTCTAGGTTCACTTAGCTTTTTTACTTAATTATTTCTTACCCTGTTATCAGTTAAAAAATATATTTAACACAATTAAAAAAAAGAACCTCCCCAAACCCAAAACTTCAGTGTGACCACAAAACTGAGCACCTGATATGCCAGAAATAAAAAATAAAACAAAAACATGTATGAGGGGCTTCAAATATTTTGTGTAAAAATTCCTCTCTTTTTTTAACCCTAAAACATTTTATTATAACTTCAATTAACTTATTAACTAAGTATTGTTTTGTACTTAAACAGTTCCTTAGAATTTGCATTTCTAAAATTGCATTATAAAGTTTAAAACTAGAAATTTTATACCTAAAATTATTATTGAGATTTACCCAGAGGCTCCCTTCCCCTCTGCCCCCTTTCATCTTACAAAGAGAGAAATGATAGGAGTTGTTAAGCTTGTTTGATGTGCTCCCAGTTTGTAAATTAGCTCAACCACGTGGCAAGAGTCCCCTGGCAATAGTGGTCAAGACTATTTGTGTTTCCTGGATTAGGTCTGAGTAGAAAAAATGTTAATATAAAAATGTCAGAAGTAATAAAATATATGAAAAGACCATACATTGCTCTGGCTTTCCATTGTTTATTTATTTTAATGTTTTATTGTGAATTATATGATAGTTTACATGGGAGAACTTTAGTTTTACATTCATTCCATCGTATATCATCTCACCGCCATGGTTCCAATCCCCTCCATGCATCCTCAACCACCCAAAGGGTATCCCAGAAACCCGCCCCCTACACTTCCCCCTCCTCCCCCCAGTTTTCGGCCCACAGTCCCTTTCCCTCTCTGGGTCCAAAGTCCCCAGTCGCTTCATCACTCCACATCATCATCTCTGTCTCTATCTCAGCATCTCTGTTTCTCTGGGTAGGGTCCTGCTCTCCGTTGATGGTCCCAGAGGCCTCCGCTCCTATTCTGGAGAATCAATCACTCCCTTCCTTGTTACAAAACTTCTACCTTTGCATTCCCAACCCTCATAATCCATCCTGATAAGCATTATTCACTACAGTATCACGAGTTACCCATCTGTATCTCCTTTCATCAGCTTTGCCCAGACAGATTGAATATTACCTGCTGGAGAATCTGCCTTCTGCCATGCTCCCTAGCACCAGGTTCCCTCTTGAAAGCTTGTAAGCCAGTCACTTCTTGCCTTTGTAGTCCCCCCCTCCCCATTTGAGTATCCAATGTCCGAGCTGCCCTTCTCCGTCCACTCTGTGTGTGTTGTTTGTTTGTTTGTTTTAATCTTGGTTTCCCTTGCATTATAATATAGAGTAGATACTAGAGAGGGAGAGAAAGGAATAGTCAGAAACACCACATTAGAAGGCTTCTAAGTCTGTCTTCTGCCTATGACTGATTGGAATACCTAAATTGGGGCTACAGTGTACCCAGTGAACAAGGCTTCTTGCGGTTCCATTGTTTATTTTTATTACAAAGGAAACTGTATCAAACCTTTATGAAATAGCGCATAGAGAATTTCACTCTCTTCCATTTTGACATCCTTGGTTATTATAATAAGCTACATAGTCTTTGTCATCTATCGAAAGTTTCTTTTCACTCAGATCTCTGGAAGATTCGCCATAAATTGCAGAGCAGAGTTGATAATTTTAACAAATAGTTTCAGTGCGTGTAGGCAGGTATGTACCAGGGACTTAAAAATTAAGATTTCAAAGGATATCCTCTTGCGTACAGGCTTCTGAGATGGTATGTTTAACCTGATGGTATGATAAAACCTGAGTTAGGTTTTCCACAATTTTTAATTTCATTTTTTAAAAAACCTTTTGATGTCCCCCCCTTATATATATATGTACACATATACGGACACTTGGTGTGGCGCTGTAGGATCAGCACTGGACTGCTAACCACAGAGTCAGTGGTTTAAACCCACTAGCTTCTCCTCGGAAACCCTACACAGGGTCGCTTTGAGTCAGAACCAACTCGACAGTACTTAACAACAAAAACAACATATATATATGTTGGACTCCTGGTGGACAACACCACAGCCCACATGAACTATTTGTTGTTGTTGAGTGCCCTTGAGTAGGTTCCGACCTATAGCTACCCTGTATAGGGTTTCCAAGGAGTGGCTGGTGAGCTTGCACTGTAGAATGCTCAAATTTTTCTTTAATGAAATAATATACACTTACAAAGTTGCTGTTGTTGTTAATTCCCCTTGAGTTGGTTCCGACTCATAGAAACCCTGTACAGGGCTTCTGAGGAGCAGTTGGTGGGTTTGAACTGCTGACCTTGTGGTTTGAAGTCCAGTGCTAATTCTACAGCATCATACTAGGGGTCTGATACCTACAAAATAGTCAACCAAATGTTTAATAAATAGCAAACCAAAATTTACACTTAAAAGTTGGAAACCCTACACAGGGTCACTATGAATCGGAACTGACCCAACACCACACAACAACTGCAGCAGTGCATTTAGTATTTCAACCACTAGTTTGTTGGTTGAAACTCAGTTTAGTTGTTTCACTAGATTAGGTTGTATAACAAACAACCTGAAAAATCTCAGTGCTCTACAACAAAAATTTGTTTAGACTTCTTTCATTAGTGGCTACAGATCAGCTGCTACAGTGTTGCTTTAGGGTGTGGGTCAATTTCTGCTCTGCTCTTTATACTTTCTTATTCTGAGATCCAAGAAGAAAGAGCAACTTCTATTTTGGGCATGCCTGTCTCATGGTAGGCAAGTCAAGAACATGACTGACCTGAATCCTGCACTCACATTTAAAGGCTCTGTTACAAACCATTAGCTAAAGCAAGTCCCATGACCAAGCCCTCATGGCAGTGGAGGCAGTGTGTGTGTGTGTGTGTGTGTGTGTGTTAATATATTTGTGAGGACTAATTTAATCTAGCACAGTCTGGACAGTTGCGTCAAATACTTTATTATGGCTGAAAATGCTTTCAATCTCAGTATTATTCCAGAAAATGAAGCTTCTAGTCTATAATCCTGATTAGCAGTATGTGGCAACATAAGTGTCACAATGGATAGGTTAAAGGAAAAAGAACTCTCAAGCCACACCTGTTTTATTCCAGGTCACTGAAATATATTCTGTGAGAAAGACTAGCATGCCTGTTACTGCTTAAACTGATTTGCAAAAAGGAATTTCTCATTCTTAGATTTATATAATTAATAAGAACTTTTATTTTCAAATGTTATTAAAACATTTTCAGAGTAGCAAATTTGCAGGTTATTATTTAAATTAGCAAATTGGAATTATCATATTTTTTTGTTATAATGAAGGATTATATATTACAGTTTCTATTGTGATTACATTAGAAATGCTAGATTGAATGATCATTTCTTAGAATCATAGAATGTTAATTTCCTGGAATCTACAGAATATTGTATGAGAATAATTATAGAACATTCTCATAGAAGCTCAAGAGCAAAGATTTCTCAACTTTATTGTACTGATATATCTTTAAATTGCAAGTAGTTGTAAAGTATGTCAAAAATTATTAATCACAAGAAGTAACTGTTACAATAAAGTACAGAAGACTACAAAATAAATACATTTGTTTTCCTATAACATTTTCACTTTCAAGTCACTCTGATTTTTTTCTTTTCTCTTTTTTTGAGTAAGGCTGAAAGGAGTTACAGTCTGCCAAGAATCTGCATAATTCTGGATAAGCCATGGCTATTTGCTTCAAATAAGGAGCTCTGGTATTGTAGTGGTTACAATCGGGCTGCTAATCTCAAAGTCAGCAGTTCGAAACTATCAGCTGTTCCGCAGGACAGATGAGACTTTCTATTTCTGTAAAGATTTACAGACTCGGAAACCCTATTGCAGGGTGGCTATGAGTTGGAACCGATTCCTTAGCACATAACCATCAACCTTTGCTTCAAATATGAATGTCATCCTTTGGAAAAACAGTTAAGGTATGGTGCTGTAGGATAAGCACTGGACCGCAAGGTCATTTTGAACTGCCAGGTCAATTGTTCGAATCCACCAGCCATTCCCACACAGGATTGATATGCTGTTGTTGTTGTTAAGTGTCGTCAAGTCGGTTCCAACCCATAGCGACCCTGTACAGGGTTTTCAAGGCTGTAAATCTTTACAGGAGCAGAAAGCCTCATCTTTCTCCCACAGAACAGCTGGTAGTTTCAAACTGCTCATCTTGAGGTTAGCAGCCTGATCCGTAACCACTACGCTACCAGAGCTCCTTGGACTGATATGAAGTAGCACTTAAAAACATTAAAGAACATCTGTTCCCAACTCCTGGAGTCTTATCAGAACTTGAAATGCAAAGAATAATTTATCTAGCCACACATCTGATTAGTCAACTCTTTACAATATAGGCCTCCTTGCTTCCAGAATACACTTTCCACTCCACCAGATGAACATATTTTCAATAGTCAGTATCAGAGGGCAAGTAAAAAATGATTGCTACTGGGGTTCCAGTTCATACATGCTCAGGTTTGCTCCAATCACAATGTGTTTAAACAAGTCACTGTGATCAGTGGATGGCTGCAGAAAAGTTCTCTGAGTAATACACTTGTCTTAGTCTCGTTAGGGTGCCTTCTAGAAGAAGGTCTAACTAAAACAGTAGCTTCCAAGGAGATCTGCTGGGCCAGTTAAATTCAAGGCAGAGAGGGCAGCTCAGAAAGTTATGGTGACTGGTTTTAGAGATTCCAAAGAGATAATCTCGCTGGAGTTTCTTAAAGAACATAGGACAATCACAGAGGCTTATCAAGAAAATGGAAAATTGCATCAGTGAGGAAAAGGTCAGGAAAATTGTGCCAAGGAATTTTTTTTCTCTATTTTTTTTTTTTTGCTCAGTCTTCGAGGGTAGCAAGGGTTGTCCTATGAGAATTTTGTTGGGAACCCTTACCCCATCTACCATACATCCCCAATCTTGCCCCTTTAGAATTCATTTAGTTCACTAAACTCAAAGAACATTTAAAAGGCACACAATTTGAGTTCCTTGTGGATACCAAAATTGTCCTTTTGATGTGGTGTAAATAGAAGAGCACAGAATCCTTCAGGGATGGGTTAGAAAGATGGAAATAGCACTTTCAAGAATATATACATCTGGACAGAGGATACGTTGAGAAACAACAGTTTCACATTTTGCTGTTTTTGCTTAAAAAGGTTTCTATGACTTTGCAGCAATACTTTTTTACTTACCCTTGTAAGAAGTTGGGGGAGATGGTTAGTCAAGGCAAATTGCCTTCTTGTTTTAATCTTTAGTCTCATTCTCAAAGTAAAGGAACAGCAATAGAGAAACAACCCAGATGATATATTTTGCATGTTTTCTATGCTCTGGAACATTCATTTTCAAATCTATTTGAACGCAACTCATAGTAAGAAATATATATGAAATTACAACACAAAACTCATAACTCCTTGCCACTCTCCCCCAACCATGAGATAAAAGTTTTACAAAGCAATTGTTGCCCTTACTAGTTATTCTATTTTATGCTATCTTGATTCATTAAAAAATAAATTTGGTTTTTGAATCACAGTCTGAAAGGCATTGCTCTAGAAAACGGAAGGCAGGTTTCAAACCATTGACAATTCCAAAGATGATGTAGTTGCCATCAAGTTGATTTCAAGTTACTAGCTTTGCTGAAATATTGCTATTCAAAGAAAAATAAACTTCCCTTGTGTTGTCTGAACTACAAGCACACTTTCTCAGATTTCAGAACAGAACCTGCTAGGATCTTTTCCTGATTACACCACCAGTTCATTACCATGTCTCATACACTTGAAGACTCTTTGTTCTTCAAGCTTTAATGTCTCTGAATTCAAAGAAATGTCTTTAAATAATCAATGCCACGGCAGTTTTGACAGTGTTTCTTTTATTCCTTGGATCTCATATAGAGCATAATTTGTAAAGTTTCTATAAAATATATTAATAAGAAGGATTATATAGACTACACTTAGTTATTCATCTCAAGATATCTGGCCCTCATCAGAATGTCTTCTGGTGTCTTATCAATAAAATGTTAAGAGGAGATAAGAAAATAACTTTAGTTCTTGGCAAGTAGGGAAACTGTTCTACAAACTGATTTTGGTTATTCCAGAAAGCTTTCTCAATTGCTTTCGTTGTTGTAGGGAGGCTTTATAGGCGCTCCTCTACCTCCTTTATTCCTGTTGTTGTTAAATGCTGTTGAGTCTGGTTTCTGAGGAGCGGCTGTTGAGTTCGAACCGGCGACCTTGAGGTCCAGTACTTTTCCTACAGCGCCACACCAGAACTCCATTATTTCTGTAGTGTTACCTATTTTCTTTCGGTAACTTAAATTCTTTTTACTTTCTCTCTCATTAAGAGGGGGAGGGGCAGACAAATGGGTTAAGTTCAAAAGTTGATTGACAAAATAATTAGGCTTTATTAAAAAAAATGGAATGAATGCCAATCTCTTATATGTCTGTTTAAACTGTCACCAATCTCATACAATATAAAAATTACTGTAAAACTGGCACCAAGCGTTCCTAAACATGATTCTGAACAAAAATAAGTTTGTTACGTCATTTTAATCCCAGCATGATTGAAATGCACCACCCTTCCCTCAAAAATAAAATCTTCTAATGAATTGAACACTAGATTAAACGCCACAATTAGCGTGCTAGTAGAAACAGGAACAAGAAGTTAGAGAATGCTTTCAAGCCAGGCATCTTATACAGGATGTCTTATTTGTTTGGCTAAAGCTGTAACCAAGAAGAGGACGCTAGGCGAGTCTCACGCTCTGGTCTGAGAGTGGGCGTGGGGTCCTGAATGAGCCCTGACCAGAGTTAATGTGCAGTCTTTCTCAGGTTAGGAAGGTCGCAGGACAATCGCTCCAGAAGGCCTCATCCTACCAGATCAGTAGGCGCGGGGCTGATACCGGTGGACTACCCTCCCCAGGCAGTCCTTGGGCCTGCGGAGGAGGTTCGGAGCAGATAACACTCTGCAGCCAGAGGGGTTGACAGTTGCTCCCGCGCTGCACGCTCAGTTTAGGAGACAACTCCGCAGCAGCCTCCGCTCGCCTTCACGTGACGGGAAGGGGGTGTGGCCCTCGAATCGGGGGGCGGGGTGGAGAGGGGGAGGGCATTAGAATGTGAAGGATCGTGGCGGCTTAGGGTGCTCAGAGAGGCGGCGCCGCGGCCGATGACAGCATTAGGCCGCGACGCACGACCAGCCGGGTGGCATTGGTAGCGGCAGCCCGAGCAGCTGCAGCGTTAGTTTTGGCCGCGGCTGGCGCCGCCGCTGAGAACGGGCGAACGGAGGGAAAGAGGGGGCCCGCCCTGGCTTTCGTACCGCCGGGTCGGAGTTCCCGCCCACCTCGCGGACCGAGCTGGCAGCGCCTCCGCGGCAGCAGGACAGCGCCCTCCGTGTAGGCTAGCGTCCCAGCTACCGCCGGTGACTGCGACCGAGAGAAGTTGGGGTACAGCCGAACGCGAGCCGGACCTCGGGCCCCGGAGGAACCGGCCCCCTGCGTCCCGCCATCCTAAGGACTCCCCACCGGCGAGTGTCGCGGGTAAGGCGTTCGTACCCTTTTGGGTTCATGGTACCCCCTTTTCACATTCTGAGCCCGAGCCAGCGAGGACTCTGGGACACCCTGCGCTGGAGAGTTCCTTTTTGGCTCATTTGTCCCCTTTGGGAGTGAGTGGGGGTTCTAAAGGCTGGCGGAGGTGGAGTGTTTGGGGCCCACTGAAGGTTCGTCTGCAACCTTTCTAAGCCAAGATAGGGCAGCTGTACTGGAGACGTTTCGCACATTTTGACCGTGGCGAGTGACTTGTCTTCTCCCGAAGTTTGACTGGGCGGACGGCGGGGTGTCGCCGGAAGCCCCTACACCGGGGAGAGCCGGCGCTTTGTCTCTTGGTGAGGTTAAGGCGAGGCTCTGGTTTTCCTGTGACAGCCCCAGAGGAGGCTGTGCCGAGCACAGCAGACCGCACCCGCCTTGCAGAACCGAGTGGCACGGCGTTGTTCCTCTAAACCTCAGTTCTCGTGGCCTTCTTGTAACGATAAGAGGAAAGGCGAAGTCTTTGCTGTACTTTTAATTTAATGTTTGGTTTTAAGTACTTTTGGTAGAATGAGATCAGATTCCCAGAAGCGTCACATGGAGCAAGCTTTTGGTTCATTGATCCACCCACTCAATACTGGTTGAGGCAAAGCAACAGTATATGTAGATTTTTCCATTCACAAAAGTCTTTTAACACTCCTTAATGAAAGAGATCTGTGTTGCTTGAACGTTACTTAATTTCATCTTATCTAGATGCCATCCGAAATAATAAGTAATTTGTGTTTCAACTTAACAGATGCAAAAAAACTTATTTAACTGATTTAAGCATATCTGCTTTAAATAAGTTATTTAATGAAGTTTTGCCTCTTTCTACTGCTAAGACTTGAAATAACTTCTTAATGGTATTTGAATGCCCTGAGTAGAGAAGATTTATTAATTTTTATTAACCATACTTGCACGTAGTCTCAAATTAGTGCCACTTTAGGTCTTTTCAAGGAGCCCTGGTGGGACAGTGGTTAAAGCGCTTGATTGCTCATCTAAAGATTGGTGGTTTGAAACTGTCATAGCTGTCTCCCAGCCACTTGGTGGGAGACAGATATGACAGTTTGCTACATTAGACTTTCTGCTCTGTCTTATAGGATCCCTACGCGTCTGAATTGACGCACAGCAGTGGGTTTTTGTTATGCTTTTTCAAATAATCATTTAAAATAACATTTTTCCTTTTCCAGGACTCCATTAGCAGCATAAATTGTGGAGGAACGTGGGGATGTTGCATGTTAGGCTTTCTCCATATCATCGGGTTTAATATAAACTTGATAAAGCTGGAAGACTATTATCAATTCTCTGCTTGCTAGAACGTTTTGCAGTGAAATTATTAAGATCGTGCTTGTTTTATAAAACAGGTTGGAGAAGGAGGAGTAAGACCATGCAATTTGAAATGTTCTTCATTTAAAAGTACAACCACTTTAAAATATTTCTTAGCTAGTTTTTTGATAGCAACTGTGTACTAAATGCCTGTTCTAGGTGCTAGGAAAGAGAATAGATGAAACGTAAGAACTGCCTTTTAGGTCTTTAATTATGGAGATTAAGTTGTTGAGGTCAAATTCCATGTGAACACTTTGAGCCACAATACATTGTACCCAGGTGCTAAGAAATACTTGTTTAATTAAAAATGGCCTTGGTTTATTTCACTTTCATTGAATTATAATATTTGTATCCCTGATCTGTAGAAAGATGCTATTGCTGTACTTTTCAGTTAGAATGTTATGACATTTTAGAGGCTATCAAATGTATTTCTTACAACACTTATGGCACTTAAAACTTGGTATTTAATTTATTGGTTTACTTTTGAATTTAGAAGCTTAAAATATACTCTGTAAATAAACATACAGTTTTATTTAATGAAGTTATGTATTTTTTGCTTTGATATATGAAACACCGATAAAGTTTTGAATCTATAAAATTTGCATTGCAAGAAGATGTTTTTAAAGGATAAGGTATACAGTATCTTTAGTGAATGAATGCTTCTAAGTATATTTAAATTTGGTTTTTTATTGTTTGTTGTCTTGGAGTCAGTTGTTCTAAAAACCTTGTTTGGTTTATGTAAAATCTTTCAAGAGCAAACTGCTTTTATTGAGACGTTAATGAAAAAAATAAAAGAATTGATAGGTTTTTTCCTAAAATTTTTGTCTTAATGGCAATACCTGAAGTATATATTTTAATATTTATATTGTAATACTCCAAGTTGAAAACACTCTTAGAAATGATGGAGCATTGGACGATTCTAGAGTAGTACATACACATATACCAGTGGTTCCACTGGAGAAAGATGAGGCTTTCTGCTCCCTTAAAGATTTACAGCCTTGGAAACCCTGTACAGGGTCGCTATGAGTCAGAACCGACTCCACGGCACATCACCACCACCACCACCACCACCACCACATACACATAGGTTTTGCCTTACTCTTACAAATAGGTATTATGAATAAGACATAAATACAACTTGAATATGAAAAAAAAAGCCTCTGAGAAATATATAACTTTTGAAGAAGTTGGCTGGTTTGCAAAGAGATGAATGGAGACACTTGAGTGGACTGAAATTTAGTTCCCTTGTGGATGGGATACAGGAAAGAAATGTTTGGACTAAGTTTGTATGTAGATTTCATGGCAGTATTTGGGAAACCATGTCTGAGAGATTTTAGTTCTTCCCCTTCATTCCTACACACACACACACCCATACTTTCTCACACCCACTCACTCTCACTTGCATATACATGAAGTTGAAAGTTTCATGTGGTAGAAAGGACTTTTTTCCCCCCCCCTCTTAATTATTATCATGTTTGGAAGGAAGAGAACTTCACAGACCTTGTAGGAAAGGAATCCTTGTTATATAGAATATTACTCTCTTATTATCTACTCTGTTATTATTGCCTTTGTTGCAGTTTTCCAGACAGTATTCAATTCTTCAAGATAACAAGGACCTTGTTTGTCTTGCTTCCCATTGCATCCCCAGTGCAATGAGGCGATAAAAAAGGAAGGATGTTAACTTGAGAGTTGGGGAGCAAAGTCATTCAATCTGGGAAACTTTCTTGAAGGGAGTGATGGTTTAGTTGGTTCCTACTGAAGGGTGTGCAACTGAAGAGAAGTGGCTTTTCTAAGGCTTTAGACAGCATGAACCAAAGCATTTAAATTGAACTGGGTAAGTCACGTTGGGCTTAGCACATTGAGTCTTTTTGTGCAATATTACGAAGAATATTTTCTTCTCTTTTCACAACTGCCGCCACTCTCCAGATAAGATGATTGACAAACCTTATTGTTGTTGTTGTTAAGTGCCATTGAGTTGGTTCTGACTCATAGTGACCCTGTATAGACTTTCCAAGGAGCAGCTGGTGAGTTTGAACCACCGACTTTGCGGTTCAATTTGACCTTGCAGTTAAGCATATTACTCCACAGCGCCACACCAGGACTCTGACAAACCTTTTAAGAGTTCATTGTTTAGAGTGCTTATGTTTTGTAAGTGACAGTGATGTAATAAAAGCAAACAGTATTGAATTTAGGGTCCTGGTATGGTTGTTGTTGTTATGTGTGGTGGAGTTGGTTCTGACTCATAGTGACCCTGTACAGGGTTTCTGAGGCTGTAAATCTTTACAGGAGCAGAAAGCCTCATCTTTCTTCCGCGGAACAGCTGGTAGTTTCAAATTGCTGACCTTGCGATTAGTAGCCCGATTCGTAACCACTGCGCTACCAGGTACTCTATGATAAATAATGGGCTGCTAATCTCTGGAGTCCTGGTGTGGCGCTGTGGGTTAATGTGCCAGACTGCAAAGTCATTTGAACTTCAAGGTTAGCGGTTCAAGCTCACCAGCTGCTATTCGGAAACCCTATACAGGGTCGCTATGGGTCTGAATCAGCTTGACAGCACTTAACAACAACAATCTCAAGGTCTGGTAGCATAGTGGCTACAAATCAGGCTGCAAACGTCAAGGTCAGCAGTTCGAAACTACCAGCTGCTCTGCGGTAGAAAGATGAGGCTTTCTGCTCCTGTAAAGATTTACAGCCTCGAAAACCCTGTCCAGGGTCACTATGAGTTGGAACCAACTCCACGGTACTTAACAACAATCTCAGGGTCAGCAGTTCAAACCCACCACCTGCTCCTTAGAACCCTATACAGGGTCTCTTTGAGTCGGGGTTTGGAAGTGATGATACAGTAAACACAAAAAGTATTGAACTGGAGCTTAGAAAGTTCAAATGGAATTTTTGACTCTCCATCTTGTCCAAGCAACATGCCTTTGGACAAATCACTGGACCTTAGTTACTTCATTTGTAAAATGAGGGTAGTAATTCTTACCCTGGCAGTTCATGGTATTTCACAAGAACCATGTGTTTTGGAAGTACAGTCAGAATTCTCCTTAGAAGTGAGGATGATAGGACTTCATCCCATGTGTTTTGGACATGTTATCGGGAGGGATCAGTCACTGGAAAAGGACATCATGCTTGGGAAAGTAGAGGGTCAGTGAAAAAGAGGAAGACTTCCAATGAGATGGATTGACACAGTGGCTACAACAATGGACGCAAACATAAAAAGCGGTGAGGATGACACTGGACCAGCAGTGTTCATTCAGCTGTGCTTTGGGTCATGATGAGTTGGAGTGGACTTGATAGCACCTGTCCTGGTGATGTGCTGTGGGTTAATGCACTGGACTGTAAAGTTTGAAGTGCAAGGTTGGCGGTTCAGGCTTACCAGCTGCTCCTCAGAAACCCTATACAGGGTCACTATGGGTTAGAACCAACTTGATGGCACTTAACAACAGCAATGATCTTTACCTTACATGGTTGTTGAAATAATTAAATTACTGTGTATGAAAGTGTCCACTTCATTAACCCATAGGAGAATGTCAGCAAGTGTTGTTATTGTTAAGTGTCTTTGAGTTGGTTCTGACTCAGTGACCCTGTATAGGGTTTCCAAGGAGCAATTGGTGGGTTTGAACCACTGACCTTGTGGTTAGCAGTTCAATGCTTATTCTGCACACCAGGACATTATTTAAAATACGTATCTGTGGTTTTTAAAAGAATGTTTTGATTTATTTATTATGAACTCTGATACTCCATTTGACCGTTGGGGTGACCCATAATAGTGATTTCAAATTGGTCAGTATCAGAGTTTCAGATAATTTTCTTTCAGGAAATTTTAATGTTTTTTGATAGAAACAAGGCTTAACTTCATTAATTTTTAAAATACATGCCACAAAAAATACTAGATGCCTCAAAGTTTTAAAGCTTTAAGTAAGGGATTGTTGTTGTTGTTGTCAGGTGCCATCGAGTCAGAACCGACTCATAGCGACCCCATGCACAGCAGAACGAAACAATGTCCAATCCTGGGCCACCCTCACTACCACTGCCACACTTGAGTCCATCAATGATGCCACCTGGCCAATCCATCTCGTTAGGGGTCTTCCTCTTTTTCTCTGACCCTCCACCTTACCCAGCATGACATCCTTCACCAATGATTGTTTCCTCCAGACAATATGTCCAAAGTAGGAGAGACGAGGCTTAGCCATCCTGGCCTCCAAGGATCACTCTGGCTGCACTTCTTCCAAAACAGATCTATTGGTTCTTTTGGCAGTCCATGGCACTTTCAGTATTCTCCTCCAACACCACAACTCAAAGGCATCAATTCTTCTACGATCTTCCTTATTCACTGTCCAGCTTTCGCATCCATATGATGCTATTGAAAATACCATGGCTTGGGTCAGGCACACCTTAGTCCTCAAGCTGACATCTCTGCTCTTCAATACTTTAAAAAGTTCCTGTGCAGCAGATTTGCCCAGTGCAGTACGTCGTCTGATCTCTTGATTGCTGCTTCCACGAGTGTTGATAGTTGATCCAAGAAGAATGAAGTCCTTGACAACTTCAGTCTTTTCTCTATTGATAAGAATGTTGTTTATTGGTCCAGTGGTGAGGATTTTTGTTTTCTTGACATTAAGATGTCACTCAGAATGCATCTGGGGAAAAAAATGCCTCCTCAAAGTAGGGTTGACCATAATGACATGAATACAGTTAAGCTCGGGGGAAAAAGCACACAGAACCTGCATTTGCTGATGGGCAACAACTTAAAATGAAGAGAAACAGCTGTAAACATCCATTGAAAATTGGAACATGGAATGTACGAAGTATGAATCTGGGAAAATTGGAAGTTGTCAAAAAATGAAATGGAACGCATAAACATCGATATCTTAGGCATTAGTGAGCTGAAATGGACTGGTACTGGCCATTTTGAATCTGATAACCACATGGTTTACTATGCAGGGAATGACAAATTGAAAAGGAATGGTGTTGCATTCATCGTCAAAAAGAACATATCCAGATCAGTCATGAGGTACAATGCTGTAAGTGATAGGATAATATCCATGCGCCTACAGGGAAGCCCAGTTAATACCACTATTATTCAAATTTATGCACCAACCACTAAAGCCAGTGAAGATGAAATAGAAGAATTCTACCAACTTCTTCAGTCTGAAATTGATCAAACATGCAATCAAATAAGGGAATATATATATATATATGGCTAAAAATCTGAGTCGCTAGGCTTGTCTTCTCCAGAGACTCTTATTTCCAGAGAAATTATTCTTTTTATTACATTTTTGTAATACCATAAATATGCTGTATGTGATGCCTGTAACTATAAGGGATCTCTACTTGCTGTGTTTTATTTTAGAATCCATTATTTTTGAACAGGTTAATACTAGTCTCATTTCTTATCTAAGCTTTTTGCTCATGTAGCTGTTCTTTTATGAATCTCAATATTTCATTATACTCTATGTACTTTTTATAGTGTTTCTGATCCATTTCATTGTATGATATTTGTTAGAGAATTTTATTGTAAAAAGACTAAGAAGAGTCTTAGCATAAAAAAGGTTACCCACCATCTGTCATAGTCACAAAGGACAAAAAAAAAAAAAAGAAGAGATGGTTTTAAAGTAGGAAGATTCTTTTCAGATTAAAAAAAAGAAGCTTTTTGATTTATGGCTGTAAAAAATGTGATAGATTTGTTGTTGTTAAGTGCCATCGAATCGGTTCCAACTCATAGCAACCCTGTATAAGGTTCTGAGATTTTAAATCTTTGCAGGAGTAGAAAGGGGGGGATTATTGCAATGCCTGAAGGTGTCTTAGTAAGAACGGTTGGTTCTAATGATAGCAGTCAGTAGGTGTTGACTACTTACTATGTGCCAGGTACTGTTTTAGAAGTACTTGATGCATATGATCACATTTAATCCTCACCATGACCCTAAAGTAGGAGCCCTGGTGGTGCAGTAGTTAGGTACCTGGCTGCTAACAGAAAGGTTCGTCCCAAACACTTGCTGCTTCATGGGACAAAGATGTGGTAAGCTGTTTCTGTAAAGATTTAGTCTTGAACCCCTTTGGAGCAAGCCTCTATAGGATCTCTATGATTCAGAATCTATTTGATGGGTCTCCTTCCCTGCCCCCCCCATGCCCTCATTTGGCTCTCGAAATCAAGCAATTTTCTTGTCCATTTTTGTACAAATGTGAAAACTGAGGCATAGAGACGTTAAGTAGTAATTAGTAGAGCCAGGATTTGAACTTGAGCTCTAATTTGACTTTTGCCTTCAAAGAGTATCCTTTTAAACACCACATTATACTTTATTGAATAGTTTATTTGCAGTTATCCCATATAAGTCTTGACATTAATTGTTTGTATCTGGGTAGGGCAAAAGGTTAAATGCTCAGCTACTAACCGAAAGTTTGATAGTTTGAACCCACCATTGGTCCCTCGGAAGAAAGGCTTGGTGATCTTCTTCCAAAAGGTCACAGCCATGAAAGTCCTATAGAGCACAGTTTTACTGTGAAATACATGGACTCTCCATGAGTCAGAATTGACTCAATGGCCACTGTTGTTGTGCTTTTTAATCTTAATTTATCTATCTCTGCCTGTTTAGGCTGTGTAATTTGATGAAAATACACTTTGTAATAAGATGAAATAAACCTTGATTTCCTTTTCCCATTTAACTCTTATTTGACGGACAGCCTGTTTTTCAGTCTTAAAAATACTTGGAATAAAGTAAGTAATTATTTTATTGTTCATTCAGTGGTTATTTTCTAGTGGGGAATTTGAGGATACTCTCGAAAAATAAGAACATAAAAGATAGAGTATTTTTAGTTGAATTGTTATAATTTGAAACTTTTAATGTATTATATATATAATTTTGTTATTTTTTAAAGAATAAGATTTACACAGAATTGTGGTTGGTTTTGTTGTGATGTTTTGAAGGATGAAGTTTCTCTAACATATTATGGTTTCCACCATTAGAATATCTTATTTGAATGACCATATATTGGGAATACTTTGCCAAATTAGATAGTTTCATACAAAGAAGGCTCAGGTTGCTGTGTAAATTTTGGAATTTCATAATTGTACTACATTATGCATAATGTAGGTACATTTTGATGGGGTTTCAATATGGTAGATTTAGGGAGACAGCAGTTTGGTCCAAGCAGCACTATTACTAGTTGGGAATAATGAAGTGAAGTGAGAAGCCCAGGACATGAAAATACAGAAGTGTGGAACTTCTGAAGGCTAGCTTTGTGAACTGTATACATTTGTCTGTTGTTATGGCACTGTAGGATAAACATTGGGCTGGACACTGCAAGATTGGCAGTTCAAACCCACCAGCCTCTCTCAGGAACTCACAGGGTTATTATGAGAACCAACCTGACAGCACATAACAACAATTTAAGATAACTGTCCAGAAGTAAAGAAAACGTGCTGTGCGTCATAATGTTAAGTTTGTAATAGTTTCTAGACCCACAGTGCCACACCAGGATTCATGGGGCCTGATAAAGGGCAAAAGTTAGGGGGTGGTTATGCAGGTTCTGAATCTAAGCAGAATCTCTCTAGGTCTCTAAAATATACATGATCAGAGATAAGAGGGTCTTTGAATGAAACCTGCATAACACTCCTTAACTTTTGGCCTTTATCAGACCCTTTTCCAACATGCGGAGTCATGCTGTGGAGCATGGGTTAATGCGCCATACTGCAAAGCCGTTTGAACTACAAGGTTGGCAGTTCAAGCTCACCAGCTGTTCCTTGGAGACTCTATACAGCATCTCTGTGGGTCGGAACCGACTTGACAGCACTTAACAACAACAGCAACAATATGCCAACATGGAATGGCCACAGAAGAAGAAAATGGTATCTTTAGTTAGAGAGTGGGTCCGAGAAATAGTACCATGTGAGTTTCCCTTAATGCTCATGTGGTATTAAAGAGATAATGGACGTTATCATAGATTCCTACCGAAGAAAATAGAAAATAGTGGAGAGAGAGCCAGCAAGCCTGGCATGCGGCTTTTATTGTGAGGGAGATGCTGTGAGAAGGGCAGTGTGGCAAATTCAGCTTAAGATCCACAAAACTGGTGCTCCCTCTTGCACAGTGTATTTGTTTCCTGGGGCTGCTGTTAGAAAATATAACAAACTGGGTAACTTGTAAGAATAGAAATGCACTGTCTCATAGTTATGGAGGCTCGGATTTCAAGATCAGGATGTCAGCCATGTTGATTCTTAGGGAGACTTTGAGTGAAAAATTGTCCTGTGCTTCTCTTCTAGCTTCTGGTGTTCCTTTGTGTGCCGCTGCAGAGTCACATGATGCTCCTTCTATGTATCTGCAGGTAGTCCCGGATTTACAGTGTATTCAAATTATGACAGATTGCCCTTACAACTGTCCTTTTTTTTTTTTTGGTTTTATTTTGTACATCTTATTGTTAGCAATATGTTGCAGTGCATAATTTGCTGATGCTTTCATTCTCAGATGTTCACTTGTAGATGTAAAATTTAATGATTTACTATTCAAAACACTGCCAAACTTATAAAGATAATGATAAGAGAAGGCAATAATAATGAAAACTAAAAACAAACAAAAAATGAAGCATTTGGCTTATGTCAGAATCAATTTATGATAGAGTCATTAGAGTAGAACCTAATGTTAGTAAGTCAGAGACTACCTTTGTTTTCCTCTTTTATATTTTTATAAGGATAGTACTCAAATTGGATTGGTGCAGGACCGCAAGGTCAGTTTGAACCATAAGATTGGCAGCCCACAGTCACTAGTTGCTCTTTGGATACCCTATACTGGGCCCCTGTGGGTCAGAACTGACTCAAGGACACTTAACAAAACAACAAACTCAGATTGGATTAGGACCCACCCTACTACAGTATGAACTCATGACAACTGATAACATCTTCAAAGATACTTAGTCTAAACAAGGTTATATTCTCAGCTTACTAAGGTGTCTTTACCTAGATATCAAATGTGAGTGTGGTGCCTGAGGCATTGTCAGAAAAAGATGCCTTGTAAGATATTGATGAATCCCTCCAGACCCCCACTTACCATACTTGCTTCTAAACCCATAACTAGATTTAAGTTAAGCAAGCACAAGAAGGTGAAATAGAAAGTGTGACCCAGGAGGAGTTGCACTACACTCCTAAATAATTATTGTTTTTTTCTAATACATACAAACAAAAACCTGGGGAATATTTGTGGGTGGTTTGGTTGGTTGGTTGGTTGATTATTTACTGTGGAGTCCTGAATCAGTGATCCTGCGTAGGGTTTCCGAGGCTGTAAAACTTAATGGGAGTAGAAAGCCTAATCTTTCTCCTGCGGAACAGCTGGTAGTTTGGAACTGCTGACCTTGAAGTTAGCAGCCCAACTTGTAACCACTATGTGTGGTGGTGGTAGCTATGTGCCATGGAGTCGTTTCCGACTCATAGTGACCCAGTACAGGATTTCCAAGTGTGTGTGGAATGGCTATTAATAATGTGGGATAATGGTTCAAGGAACTTAAAGTTGGATCAGTCTGAGTTTATTGTTACGGGTCCACTTGTTGTTTGTTGTTGTTATGTGCCGTGGAGTTGGTTCTGACTCATAGTGACCCTATACAGGGTTTCTGAGGCTGTAAATCTTTATGGCAACAGAAAGCATCACCTTTCTCCCGCGGAACAGCTGGTAGTTTCAAACTGCTGACTGTGAGATTAATAGCCCGATTCATAACTACTATGCTACCAGAGCTCCTTTAACTGACTGGAATACCTAAAATGGGTTCTAGAACTTGCCCAGTGAAATAAGCCTCGTGCAAAGCGGTTACAGAGTGTAGGATCTTAGGTAGAGTTCTGAGTCCCATCCAGAACCTTATGAGGTGGGACATTCCCACTAGAAAGGACAAGCAAACCAGCCTGGAACAGCTACAGTGACAGAAGATACATCTACAAAGATCATCAAGAAAAACCCAAAACAAAAATGTCAGCATGGCTGGCTACTACAAGAATAAGCAAGCTGTTTGCCAGGAAGATATCAAGTCTAGCAATCAAGTTCCTTCAGGACAGACTCCCCTCTAAGATTGAAACTCAAAGGGAACACACAAACAAGCATGTAAACTTGCTGGCGACCACATTGGTCTTCTGGTGAGTGGAAGAGGGGGAAAGGCAGCAATGAAGAAATGGGCTGAGTTCAACCACAGTCCATTGACTCCCGCTGACCTGGCGATGAGAGAGAGAAGAGGAAGGGCTGGATGGTCCAAAGTGTGGTGAGACCTGAGGACACTTGAGCTCATGGACAAGGACATAGCCACAGAGGGCTAGAGTTGAGAGAAGCTTCTAGCTGATATGAAGTGAGGGGAGATGCACAAGAACACCAAACTTGAAGACAGTACACATTTGACCTAGCCTCGATGGCTCGAGAATCAGAACTCAACTAGAGGAAGACTACAAAAAAAAAAAAATTTTTTTTTTGATAGAGGAAACAAGGGTAAATTGCTACAATTTGGTGAACCTGACCTATACTCATGGAGGTAGTAACTCTAAATACCAACAGAGAGGAAAGGAGTCTTCACATCAAGTATCAATGCTATCCCCTCTGTACACAGGGTAGATAGGGACGGGCAACTTAGACATTGGCTACCTAAAATGAGAGGGCAAAAGGCTTGAAGTGACTGGCTTACAAGGTTTCAAGAGGGAGTTTAATTTAAGGGGTGGAAGCAAGAGTCTCCACTGAATAGATTTCATCTTGTCTAGATGGGTCTGGTGAAAAGAGATGGGGATAAGATTCATATGATTCAATAGTGAATAATTGTTATCATGACTAATTGTGACAGTCACAATTGTAAAGGTAGAAGTTTTGTAACAAACACAGGGAGTAGTTAATCTTAACAGTCCAAAAACAGGACTTTAGGACCATCAAGGGAGAAGAGCACAAGCAGAATGCAGGACCTTATCCAGAGAAGATAATTGTCCACTAAGCACAGATTATTCATTCACTGTTTTAACTTTAGAGATGACAAAAGGATCCAATCGCTTATTTGATTAGTTCACTGAAGCATGGATTAAGCAGTGGCCTACTATATAGCACTGACGCACTAGACCTGCTTTGAAATACTGTAGAAGCTAGCTGAAGGCTTAGGGAAATTGACATGTCAGAGTGGATTTATCAGACTAGACCCCTAGATTCACACATGAAGTGCCCAGAGAGTACCTTTTACCACAACAGTGAGGAACAAATTTGTGGAGGGAGCCCAGCATCCTTGAATACTGCTGTGATTGCCATTTTATGCAAATCAGATTTGACAGTGAGAATTGCCTGAACTGAATTAAGACAACAATGGGGCTGATTGGACCCTGTGGTGGTAGGGCCCAAGAGTCTGTACTTTATCACCAAAGACGAGGTAGGTTACCATAATGGACAGTAGAGTCAGAGTTGCTGTTGTTAGGTGCCGTCGAGTTGGTTCTGACCCATAGCAACCTTGTATACGGTTTCCGAGGAGCAGCTGGTGAGCTTGAACCACCAACCTTGCAGTTCAAACCATCTACAGTTCAGCGCATTAACCCACAGTGTCAGAGTAGTAATCCTAATAGTCTTACTCATATGGTTTTATGGTGTTGGCTACTTAGGCAGGGTGTCTCTAAGAGTGAAATAGATGGAAAACCTACTAAATATTTATAGGATTTGTACAAGCAGAAGAATTGTAAGTCAGGTGAACAGCAGTCTAACTTGAATTTCTAGAATAGAGAGTCGCAGCCCCTCAGTCACTTCTGAGACTGTCAGTTTTATAAGTGATTGTTCACTGGGGAAAAGGAAATCA
The DNA here is from genome assembly GCF_000296735.1 of Chrysochloris asiatica. Lineage (NCBI taxonomy): Eukaryota > Metazoa > Chordata > Mammalia > Afrosoricida > Chrysochloridae > Chrysochloris > Chrysochloris asiatica. The sequence continues at coordinate 7,333,927 of NW_006408688.1, read as the reverse complement.
GATTTATGGAGGATTATTGGAACTAGCTCTGAAATGACACCAGTTTCATGAAACCCATCAGTCAGAGGAGTGGCCTATTGAGATCAGATTATTAATGGAGTCTTAGCTCATGTCCATCTAACAGTGTCCACTGGGTCCCTGAATCTATCCTTTAGTAACCCAGGTTCCAGAATACATAATTGGAGTAGACACACTCAGCGAATGGCAGAATTCCGCATTGGATTCCTGACATCCTGGCATGGGAAGTGGTGGTGGTGGTGTGCTGTGGAGTTGGTTCTGACTCATAGTGACCCCATATAGGGTTTCTGAGGCTGTAAATCTTTACAGGAGCGAAAGCCTCATGTTTTTCTGCGGAATGGTGGGTAATTTCAAACTGCTGACCTTGAGGTTAGCAGCCCATCTCATAACCACTAAGAGATACTATTATAGGAAAAGCCAAGTGGAAGCCATTAAAATTTTCCTTACCTAGGAAAATAGTAAACCAAAAAGCAAACTGCATTTCTGGACAGATTGCAGAGATGAATGCCACCATCAAGGAATTGCTTAAGGCAAAGCTTGGGATTCCTACTACATCCCCATTCAACTCACCTGTTTAGTCTGTTTAGTTTGTTTAGACAAAACAAAACAAAAAAATAGATGAATATTGGAGAATGCCAGTGGATTATCATAAATGTAACTAGCTGATGACTTTAATTGCAACTGTGTTACAGATATGGTTTCTTTGCTTGTGCAAATTAATACATCTCTTGGTACTACTGCTATACAGCTATTAAGCAGGTCAATTCCTTTTACTCATTTTCGGTTTTGAAGGGTCACTAGAAGCAAGGCCAGCAATACACTATCACTGGCGTACCACAGAGATATATCAGCTCTCAAACACTCTGTCATAGTTTAGTCAACAGGGACCTTAATTGCCTTTCCTTCTAACAAGACAATCCCACACATCCTTTACATTGGTGATATTAATGCTGATTGGAGTCAGTAAAGGAGTATCAATAACTCTAGATTTAGTGGTAAGATACTTGATTATAAGTGCTGTTGAGTCATTTCTGACCCACAGTGACCCTGTATAGGGTTTCCGAGGAGTGATTGGTGTAGTTGAATTCCCAACTTTGCCATTCAAACCGACCTTGCAGTCCAACGCATTAATCTGCACAATTTACGGGCTCAAAATCTGGACACAGGTTGCTGACTCTAGGGACTCTTTGGCCAGCTCTGGGCAAAGGTCCTTGTCTTCTTTCAGCATCTGTAGGTCTATTACCAAGACACGTGGAGGTCTTGGAGATCTTCATGTGTCTTGATAACAGTCTTCCCTTGGATTTAGGAGTGCCAGAGACCCCAGGTCCAAAGCACTCATTCCACTCATAGCTCTTCTATCTTGGTGGCAATAGGTCCCTGCTCCTTTGCTCATTTCTCTCGCCTTTTATCTTTGCAAAATAATAGATGTTTCATGCCATACCTATGGGGGAACTTCTTACTTCTGATTAGGGTTGTTTTGGACTCTAAGGTTATTTTAGTCCACCTTTACTTATTTTATTATTTTTTCACATGTAATCACATTATGGGGAGTCACCATGTTACTGCCATCTTATATCATTACATAACTGTCAATCACTGAGAATTATAATCAAGCCAAGTTGAAGACACATATTTTGGCGGGACACAATTCAGTGTTTATAGCAGTTATCCAGGAAAAACTCCTCTGTAAGAAATGAAATTTACTTAAGAGATTGCTTAACTGTTTAGCATTTTAACTAGCAAGGTCTTGTTAATTTCTTTTTGGGGTTTGTTTATAATTCATAATAGCAGTCTGTTCAAACTCATAAATTGAAACTAATTAGTGATATTTTTGTTTGTAGGGTGACGTGATTTTAATTAAATTCCTGGTGTTTTTTGTTTTGTTTTGTATTCAGTAAGAACTTTTCATTAGAGTTTTATAAGAATTTTATGTATGTTGTGTTAAGTGCTTTCGAGTCGCTTCCGACTTATGTCAACCCTGTATAGGGTTTCCACGGAGCGGCTGATGAGTTTGAACTGCCTACCTTGTGTTTCAAACCGACCTTGCAGTCCAGTGCTGTATCCCACAGTGCCATACCAGCACTCCTTTTTCTCTGTAGTTGCCTAGTAGTAGTTTTTGATAGTTCTTCTTAACTCAAGTTTTAAAAATTGGGTTGGTTCTCACTCTATCCTATTTGAATGTAGTTGTTAAAGTGCCGTGGAGTCAGTTTCGACTCATAGTGGCCCTGTATAGGCTTTCCAAGGAGCAGGTGATAGGTTTCAACAGCCCACCTGTGGTTCAAAGTCCAGTGCTGATCCTACTCCTAGCCATCCCAGGAGTCCATTGTATTGAATAGGCATGTGTAAGTGTAATTAAGTGTCTTGATTGCTAATGTGATAAATTAGAGATGATGAGTACTTTGGTTGTGGTAATTTATATCTAGAATTCAAAACCCAGGAGCATTTAGTCCAGAGTTAGGCATTCATATCCTCAGTTTTTTTTCATGCCCAAGACATGTGATTAAATAAGAAAAACAGTAATAAAAATTTTTGAGACTGTTTGAATTAACTGTTGATCTTACATTCAGGCTTTGATTCTTAGTAAAGACCCCTCAGCTTAAGTATGGGTCTGAATTTATACTTGTAGGAAACTGGATAACTCTTTGGATTTACTATGCTATTCTTGTTAGTGCCATCGAGTCATTTCTGACTCATAGGATTTCTGAGGCACTGCTGGTAGGTTTGAACTGTTGACTTTGCTGTTAGCAGTCTTGTGCTTATCCTATACCACCACATAATCATATGTTATACTTTAATAAATGAGAAACATTTTTTTCTTAAAAATGAAATGGAGGTTTTCTTGATAAAATAACCGTTGATGGTGATGGTTATGGGGGCGGGGGTAGGGAAAATTATTCATGGGCTAGAGGGTAGACACATATTAACACTGGTGACAGGGCAGACAACTTGCAGATTATTTATGAAGGTAGCAGGAGATACAGGGAGGAATGAATAGATAAAGTGAATAGAAGTAAATACCATTAACTGTTGGTGGATTGAGGGGGATTGCAGCCATGTAATGAAGCAAACTATATGATTTGTTGGATGTAAAACTGGTAATCTGCTTTGGAAACTTTCACTCAATTCACAATAAAAAGTTGAAAAAAAGAGAAACATTTTTTTCTGATGTTTTGATTCAAACCGGTGTTCATATTTTTCTAAAAAGATGACCTTTTAACAAAACAGTGAAGGTGTATGTGAAATTAAGTACTTTTAGTTATTTATGTAATTTAACATATCTGACTTAGGAAAAGCAAAGACTTAAATCCAAGGGAGACATTTAATATACAGGACTACATTATTAGCATCTGGTTGCTAGTTTTATATTTGCAAGCAGTTCCCTTAAGAGACCTTGAGGCATTATTTTCTCAGATATACTCCTTGTGACCCTTTGCCACAGACCCATGTAACCTAGCATTGAAAACACCAACTAATTTAGTAAACAGATGCACTGGGAAAACAAGACACCTTCCAGATGTGTTGTCTTTCCTACCATGTAGCTGACCTTATCAAACCACTTAGTCTCTCTGGATCTTAGAAAAATGAAGAGTTTGCAACAGATAATCTGTTGGGCTTCTTTTGAAGATTCCTCAGAGGGAATAGGGCCTAGAATTATAATCAGCTAGATTTTGGTGTGGCACTGTAAGATAAGCACTGGGCCTCATGGTCAGTTTGAACTGAAAGGTTGGCAGTTCAAACCCAATATCGGCTCCTTGGAAACACTGTACAGGGTCACTATGAGTTGGAACTGACCGACTCAGTGGCACTTAACAACAACAACACATTCAAAATGGACTTTGTTGTGTGATTATCTCCCAGTCCCAAGTTGTGCACGACCTTGTTCATCTTCTCAGTTCCTCACAACTGCCAGACGAGAATTCTCCTGGTGTCCACCATTTCCACCCTTGCGAACATCCCAGCCTGTGCTGGGGGCTCAGGATCCCATAGGCAGCAGCTGCATGGACAGACAGAACTGCTTCTGACTTTAGGCCCATGCACTGAGGCAGAGGCTAAGAGGCCACATAGCTGAGAGGCTGAAGAGTTAGATGTGCCTGCAGTATGGCCACATTCTCTTCTAAGTCTGGCTTCAATTTCTGGCAATTCCTTGTCAATTTATTGCTGCAATTATTTTTAGCAAAGTATCAATGATTTCCACATTCTATTGGGTCAGTTTTCTTTGGAATGAGCACACATATGGATATCTCTTCCAGTTGGTTGACCAGGTAGCTGTCTTTCAAATTTTTTGGCATAGACTAGTGAGTTTCCTCAGTACTCACTAATGAATGTAGAGTAAGCCTGGACTGTTGAAACATTTCACTTTGCATTCAATTAATTCATGGAGCTTTGTTTTTAGCCAGTGCCTTCAGTTCTGCTTGGACTTCTTTCTTCAATACCACTGATTCTTCATTATAATATACCTCTAGAAATGACTGAACATAGACCAGCTCTTTTTGGCTTAGTGACTGTATGTATTCCTTCCATCTTCTTTTCATGTTTCCAGTGTCGTTCAATATTTTACTTAGAGAATCCTTCAGTGTTGCAAGTTGTGGGTTGAATTATTTATTTATTTTTTCATTTCTTTTAGCTTGAGAAATGATGAATGTGTTCTTCCCTTTTGGTTTTCTAACTCTAGGTCTTTGAACATTTCATTATATTTGATTTTGTCGTCTTTTGTTTTTGTTTTTAAGTTTTTATTGTGATAGTTTATATGGGAGAACATTAGCTTTACATTCATCTTATCATATTTCATTTCATTGCAATGATTACAGTTCCCTCCATGCATCATCAAACAACCAAAGAGTACACCTTGCAAGCCTGCTCCCCCCCGCTGGTCATCAGCACACAGCCCCTCTCCCTCTCTGGGTGTAGAGTTCCCAGCTGCTCCATCTCTGGTGGCACTGCTTCTCTGGGTAGGTTTCTGCACTCTGCTCCTCTCTCTCCCTTGATGTTCCCAGGGACCTCCACTCCTGGACTGCAAAATCAACCACTCCCCTCCTTTTGTTACAAAATGTCTACCTTTACATTTCCAACCCTCACAGTCAGTCCTGAAAACAGTTATTCACTATTGAACCACAAGTCTTATCCTCATCTCCTTTCATGATTTTGTCTTCTTGAGCTGCCCTTGAAATTTGTTGTTCATCTCTTTGCTTCATTATTTTTTCCAGTCTGTTTAGCATTTCTATGCTCAAGAATAAGTTTAAGTGTCTCTTCTGACATCCACTGTAGTGTTTTCTTTTTTTTTCCTTGTCTTTTTAATGACTTTTGGTTTTCTTCATATATCATGTTCTTGATGTCATCCTACATCGCTTCTGGTTGTCAGTCATTAGTGTCTCATTCATCATCAAGTCTGTTCTTGAGATGGTCTCTAAATTCATGGAGGTCATATTTTGACTCTCATGGAGTTAATTTGATTTTATGCAGTTTCAGCCTGAACTTGCATAGGAACAATCAATGTTTTGTTGTATAGTCAGCCTCTGGCCTTATTTTTACTGGTGATACAGAGCTTGAACATCTTCTTTTCCCACGCCAGGACGCCACTCTTCCCACAGATGTATTCAGTTTGCCTCTTGTGTATTCATTCCATCTGGTGAGGTCCACGTAAATGTTGTTGTTGTTAGGTGCCATAGAGACCTTATGCACAACAGAATGGCCCTGTGCCACCCTCACAATTGTTGCTACATTTGAGCCCATTGTGCCAATCCGTCTCTTTGAGGGTCTTCCTCTTTTTATCCAACCCTCCACAAACATGATATCCTTTTTCAGGGACTGTCCCCTCCTGATAATTTGTCTGAAGTATGAGAGACAAAGTCTGGCCATGCTGGCTTCCAAGGAGCATTCTGGCTGTACTGAATCCAACACAGATCTGTTTGTTCTTTTGGCAGTCCATGGTTATGTTATTGAAGAAGGTATTTGCAAGGGTCTTGCAGAAGTCTATCATGCAATCTTCAGAGGATTGTTTCAATTACCTAGGTCATGTTTTCCAGCTACTGATACTTCCTCTTGGTTTGAAGATAATCTTTATTTATATGTAAATTTTGTTTATGTCAGTTAAAGTTACATAATAAGTTACACCTGTTAGTTCTCTGTTCCCATCTTAAGTCAGTACTTTGGCGACTTAACTGTACTTTAGAGAAAAGAGATGTTAATGTATTATATACATGGTAGGTGTTCTTTCTATTTAAAAAGAGATCAAGCTCTAAAAACTAGTGTTTGTATAATTATTTAATGCTTGGTTATATTAATATTTATTATGTAATTTATGGTTATCCATCCTGGTGTTGTGCTATAGGATAAGCACTGGACTGAGAGGGCGGTTGAATTATAAGATCAGCAGTTCAAACTCACAAGCTGCTCGTTGGAAACCCTATAGAGGGTTGCTATGAGTCAGAACTGACTAGATGGCATTTAACAACAACAACAGCGACAATCCACTAAAAAACTCAAACTCAGTACTGTCAAGTCTATTCTGACACATAACAAACCTGTATAGGATTTCTGAGGCTGTTTTTCTTTACAGAAGTAGTAAGCCTCATCTTTCTCCTGTGGAGCAACTGGTGGGTTGTTGGTGGTGGTTCAGTTGTGTTGTTATTAAGTTTATCTGATGAGTTTGAACCTCCAACTTTGCAATTAGTCCAGTGATTATCCTACAGTGCCACACCAGGACTCAGGTTTATTTTGAGGCAGCTTCTCCAGCCCATTCACTCTAATGAACTTAAACAATATCTATAGCAAATCCTGAATGTATTCTTTGATTCAAGTGTGGTGGTGGTGGTATGCCGTGGAGTCGGTTCCAACTCATAGTGACCCTGCACAGGGTTTCCAAGGCTGTAAATCTTTAGAGGAGCAGAAAGCCTCATCTTTCTCCTGTGAAATAGCTGGTAGTTTTGAACTGCTGACCTTGAGGTTATAGCAGCCTGACTTGTAACCACTACATTACTAGAGCTCCTTTGATTCAAGCTTACAGCTAACTAAAATTTCTTTGGCTGCAGATAAACAAATACGGTAAAAATTATCTTTGGCTGCATCATAAAAATATGAATGACTGAGTAGCTTTTAGATATCAGGGCTATCTATACTCTGTTGGTGCAGATAAAGAACTTCAAAAAGTTTGTTGAAAAAGATAATAGAATTTTCCACAAAGTTTTTGAAGCTCCCTCATGTATTTATGGGGAGCACAGTGGCTCCATTGGATAAGCACTGGACTTTGAACCATAAGGTCAGCAGTTTGAGCCCAGCAGCCAATCTGTGGAGAAATGCTAATGCTTTTGGCTCCTGCAAAGATTTACAACCTCAGAAACCCTACAGAGGATTGCTCTGAGTTGTTACTGACTTGATGGCACTTTACAACAACAAAACATCTATCTGTATATCATATGGCACAGGCACTTGTGATATAAACATTCATTTTTATCCTTTGAAGGTATAATTTTTTACATTTAAACTCTCCGATGCTGGAACTTCATCATTTATAAGTTATTAAAACATATATCTCTATACCTTTCATTGTTCCCTTTGAGGTTCTCAAATAATTTAGCAGCTGTTGTTGTTAAGTGCCTGTTGAGTTGATTCCAACTTGTTGCGGCACTGTATAGGGTTTTTAAGGAACGGCTAGTGAGTGAATCACCAGTCTTGTGGTTAGCAGTTCAGTGCCTACTACAACGGCTCACCAGAAGTACAAGCCCATTGATGTAACAGATATTTGCAAGTCACTATGAAAGTGTTGAAAATATAGTAGGATCTAGATAGATAGGGTCCCTAATATCATTGAGCTTTTGTATATAAGAGGGGTTGGGAACTGACAGTAAACTTCTAATTACCAAATTCATTCTGTAATCACCATTGTGGCAAGTGCTAAGAGGAAAAATATGGAGTGGGATAAGAAGTTTCTGACCTATTGGGAAGGAGGCCAAAGAAGGTAACTAGGACTGAGGGGAAAAATAGAATACAAAAAAAGAATATTTTTGGCAGACCATCTTGTTTGAAGATTCTGGAATGGCAAGGGACTTGGCTTTTACTAGAATGATAAAGAAGGCTACTCTGCATGCGAAGGAGCTCTGGTAGTGTAGTGGTTACGAATCGGTCTGCGAACCCCAAGGTCAGCAGTTCAAAACTACCAGCTGTTCCACAGAAGAAAGATGAGGCTTTCTGCTTCTGTAAAGATTTACAGCCTCGGAAACCCTGCGCAGGGTTGCTATGAGTCGGAGCCGACTCCATGGCACATCACCCCCCACCCCCCCCACACCGTCTTGCATTGAATTTAAACAAATGAGAATAGTAGCAGTGTATTGAAGCAGGTAGGGGCTGGATCATGTGAGACCTTATAGACCATCCCTTTGTTGTTGCTAAGTACTGTCAAGTCGGTTCTAACTCATGGCAACCCTATCTAGTGTTTCTGAGGAGAGACTGGTGGGTTTGAACCATCAACCTTGGGCTGTTAGAAACCATTAAAGAATTTTAAACAAAGGAGTGGAAATACAAGTGTTAGATGTTGTTTTTGTTGTTATTATTAAGTGTCGATGAGTCAGTTTCGACCTTGCGGTTCAAAGCAACTTTGTAGTCCAGCACCACACCAGAACTCCGAGGTTTAGATACTGATCTGAATACTATGGCTATTGGAGACTGTGTAAAAATGGTTTGGATCAAAAGGGAACCTAGATCCAGAGGGCCTGGAGGAAGGTAGAATCTCCAGTGAGTAATATTCAATCTGTCTAGGCGGGGCTGATGCAAA
>NW_006408688.1:7317892-7324812 GCF_000296735.1 Chrysochloris asiatica | reverse complement strand
TGATGCATAGAGGGGATTGTAACCATGGCAATGAGACGATGTACGATAGAATGAATGTAAAACTAATGTTCTCCCATGTAAACTATCATATAATTCACAGTAAAACATTTAAGAAAAAAAATATGGTTTGGCGTGGAGACGATGGTAGATGCTGGGAGACTAGTTAGGTCATGTTGAATTATAAGAACCTGCAGTTCATCCAAAGGTGTTCTGGGTTGGTTATGTGCCATGGAGTTGGTTCCGACTCATAGAGACCCTATATAGGGTTTCCAAGGCTGTGAGTCTTTATGGGAACAGAAAACCTCATCTTTCTCCCATGGAACAGCTGGTAGTTTTGAACTGCTAACCTTGAAGTTAGCAGCCCAACTTGTAACCACTATGCTACCAGAGCTCTGGTGTAGTGCTGCTATAGGATAGAAACTGGCCTGCTTACCACAAGGTTGGTGGTTCAAACCTATCAGTGATCCTAGGAAACCCTATATAGGGTAATTTACCAACAACAACAGCTCATCCAGAAGGCACCCTGGTGGTGCAATGGGGTTAGTCATTGGACTGCTAACCACAAGGTTGGTGGTTCGCATCCACCAGCTGCTCCTTAGGTGAAAGAAAGATGGGGCTGTCTACTCCTGTAAAGATTAACAGTACTGGAAACCATATATATATATATGGCCACTACAAGTTGGAATCAACTTGATGACATTTTTTTTTTTTTAATGAAAAAAATAATTTAACTTAAAGACTATAAGCAAGACAAAGGTCCTGGTGCGGCACTGTAGGATAAGCACTTGACCTCAAGCACTTGAACCCACATGGTCGGTGGTTCAAACTCAGCAGCCACTCCTTGTAAACTCTGTACAGGGTTGCTATGAGTCAGAACTGACTCGATGACACTTAACAATAACAACAAGCAAGGCAAAGCAATAGAATTGTGCTTCTTAACAGACCGGGGACCATGAAATGTTTAGCTACCAATTTTCCCATACAAACATGAACCAATATTTATATAGAATATTAACTCACAAATAACTGATAGATAGGTGATGAAAACTCACCAAGTTTGACCAAAGCTAAATACAAACTGAAAATTGGTGGGGTTATATATATTTTAAATTCCACATGCTTGCTCTACTAAAAAATTAATACTTACAGAAGCTCAAACTTGTGCTAATTTCCAGATATTAGAGAAGGCAGATTCTAATGCTTGTAACTGTTAAAGTAACTCAAATCTGATATTACAACTATATCATATATTAAAGCATTTTAGATAAAATGCCGTCTTCTACAACTTGTTGATTTATTTAAAAATTGTTTTAGAATTATAGTGATAAATGTAAAATTTAAAAACACTAATCCTGTCATAACCAATGAAAGTAACTATTTTCTATATTAAGCAAGTGTTTTCCTGTACAATTAAAAATTAACATATCTTACTTATGGCGCTCTGGTAGCATAGTGGTTGTGAATCGGGCTGCTAATCTCATGGTCAGCAGTTCAAAACTACCTACCAGCTGTTTGGCGGGGAAAAGATGAGGCTTTCTGCTCCCGTAAAGATGTACAGCCTCAGAAACCCTGTGCAGGGTCGCTATGAGTCGGAACGACTACTCCACAGCACATAACAACAACAACAGCTGAGGAAAGTCAATATTATAATGACTTGCCAATTGCTTTCAATGGAACAGAATTTAGAATTAGGTATTCCCATTAGAAATACTTTATGCTGATAAAAAAATAGGCTGAAACATATGGTATCTACAAAGCTCGAACCACTTGGGAGAACTTTAATAACCATTTCTTAGTGCATGAAACACAAGTATTGTCTTTATAGTTTGAGAAACAATTCTTGTGCACATGGTCCATTTCAGGAATTCATGAGATTTGTTGAATCTGGCAGACAGATTTATTGAAACAAGCAGGCTGTCCTTGGACCAGGAAATTTAAATAAGACAGCCATTAAGACAATGGGCAAGCCATTTTAGCTTCAATGTTGTTGTTGTTAGGTGCCATCAAGCCAACTTATGCACAGCAGAACAGAAGGAAACACTGCCCGATCCTGTGTTGGCCACAATAGTGGCCAACCTCACTGTTGTTCAATAGGGGAGGGAAAATGGGACATGCCATAGAATTGTATATGGGGAACTGGAACTATAAGAGGGACTTTTTGGAGACAAGAATAAAAACTTTGTGGCGGGCCATGGGACACATCTGCCATTGTCTACTGGGTTGGGTGCCCGATTTTCCAAAATTGAATAAAGAAAAACTCACTCTTGCTAAAATGAGTACAGGTTGGATTACTTGAGCATTTGTCAGTATAGACAATGTTTTTTACAATAGTATTTATAAATATACCATACAACGCTGTTTCCTATTATGTCATATACCACTATGGCATTGTACAACAAGTGTAATGTCATCTGATTCTTAGGAAAGAGAATCATTTAAACAAGTCAGTAAAATAAATGGTTGTACCCTCTTTTAAAGGAGTTCTGGTAGCATAGTTGTTGTGAGTTGGGCCAGTAACTTCAGGATCAACAGTTTGAAACTACCAGTCATTCCGTGGGGGAAATATAAAGCTTTCTGTTCCTGTAAGATTTACAGCGTTGGAACCCCTATAGAAGATTGCTATGAGTCTGAATTAACCCCATGGCACAGCACCACCACCACCACCTTCTTTTTTGGCATACAGATCGTAGAATTGAAATTTAATTTCCTTTGATCAGTTTTGCGCAGCAGCAGAGAAGTCAAAATGAAACAGTACTCCTGATGTGGCACCATAGGATAAGCACTGGACCTCAAGGTTGATTTGAACAGCAAGGTCGGCAGTAGGAACTCACGAACCCTATACTGGATTGCTGTGAGCTAGAACGAACTCCACGACTCTTTACAACAACAACAACAACTATGCAAGAAATTGTTATTCACAGTGACATGGCTACATAGAATTCATGACCTATACATATTCTTTCCGTTTTCTTGTTGAATTTCAAGATAAAAAGTGCTTGTTTTCAACAGTTCACAAAATACTGTTATAACAAAAACAATTAAGGAGAATGTAATGTAGGCAATTGTTGTTCTTAGGTTCCTATTGTGAGAAATGTCTATACTGACAAATGCTCAAGTAATCCAGTCTGTACTCATTTTAGGGAGAGTGAGGTTTTCTTTCTTCAATTTTGCAAAATTGGGCGCCCAGCCCAGTAGACACGGGCAGACATGGCACATGGTCCGCCACAAATGGTTTTTATTCTTGTCCCCAAAAAGCCCCTCCTCCAGTTCCAGTTCCTCATATACAATACAACTCTATGGCATATCCCATTTTCCCTTCCTCCCCAGAGAAGCCACAATGGCTTGCACATTGTCTTAAGGGCTGTATTCTTAATTAAATTTCCTAGTCCTAGAACAGCCTGCTTGTTTCAGCAATCTGTCTGCAAGGTCTAGGAATCTCATGAATTCCTGAAGATGGACCATGCCCACAAGAGTTATTTCTCACATTTTGCACAACAGAACGAAACACCACCCAGGCCCATACCACCCTCACAATTGTTGCTATGCTTGAGCCCGTTGCTGCCGCCACCGTGCCAATCTTCTTTGCTGACCGTCCACTTTACCAAACATGATATCCTTCTCCAGGGACTAATCCCTCCTGATAATATGTCCAAAGATGAGAGACCAAGTCTGGCCATCCTGGCTTCCAAGGAATATTCTGGCTGTACTTTATCCGACACAGATCTGTTTGTTCTTTTGGCAGTCCATGGTACTATTAATATTCACCTCTGATACTATAACTCAAATGCACCAATTCTTCTATGGCCTTTCTTATTTACTACTCAACTTTCACATACCTATGAGGTTATTGAAAATACCATGGCTTAGTTAAGTCCCATCTTGGTCCTCAAAATGACATCTTTGTTCTTCATTTTAAAAAGATCTTGTACTAATGCAGTATGTCATTTGATTCTTGACTCTTACTTCCATGAATGTTAATGGTTGATTTAAGCAAAATGAATTCTTTGACAACTTCAATCTTTTCTCCATTTATATGGATGCTGTTTATTGGTCCTGTGGTAAGAGTTTTTGTTTTCTTTACATTGAGGTGCAATCCATAGCAAAGGCTTTAATCTTCATCAGTATTTTAAGTCCTCTTTGCATTCAGCAATCAAGGTTGTATCATCTGCATACTGCAGGTTGTTAATAAGTTTTCCTCCAATCCTGATGCCATGTTTTTCTTCTTAAAATCCCACTTCTCAGATTATTTGCTCAGCATACAAATTGAATAAGTATGGTAAAAGACTACAATCCTGTCACACACCTTTCCTAATTTTAAACATTCAGTGTTCCCTTGTTTTGTATGAACAACTGCACTTGGTCTATCTACAGGTTCCTCATGAACACAATTAAGTGTTCCGGGATACTCATTCTTCGCAGTGTTGTCCACAGCTTGTCATGATCCACACAATCATAAGCCTTATATGTAGGCAGTAAAGCACCGGTAAACATCTTTCTGGTATTCTCTGCTTTCCATCAAGATCCATCTGACATCAGCAATGGTAATCCTTCATTCCATATCCTTTTCTGAATCTGGTTTGAGCCTCTGGAAGTTTGTTGTCAATGTATAGTTGCAGACGTTTTTCCATGCGGTACTAATGATATTGTCTAATGATTTCTGTATTCTGTTGGGCCACCTCTATTTGGAGTAGGCACAAATATGGATCTCTTTTAGTCTGTTGGCCAGGTAGTTGTCTTCCAAATTTCTTGGCATTGATGAGTGAGTGTGTCCAGTGCTTCATCAGTTTGTTGAAAGATTTCAATTTGTATTTCATTAATTCCCAGTGTCTTGTTCTTTGACAGCGCCTTCAGTGTACATTGGACTTCTTCCCTCCTTGTCATTGGCTTTTGATCATATGCTGCCTCTTGAAATGGTTGAATGTAGACCATTTCTTTTTGTTACAGTGACTCTTTGTATTCCTTCCATCTTCTTTTGATACTTTCTGCATCATTCAATGGTGGTAGTGGTGGTTATGTGCTGCGGAGTCGGTTCCTACTCATAGCAACCCTGTACAGGTTTTTCAAGGCTGTAAATCCTTACAGGAGCAGAGAGCCTCATTTTTCTCCTGCAGAATAGCTGGTAGCTTCAAACTGCTGAGCCTGAGGTTAGCAGCCCAATTCATAACCACTATGCTACCAGAGCTCCTTGCATCACTCAATATTTTGCCTATTTTTGTGTTGTTCAGTGCCATGGAATTGGTTCTGGCTGATAGTGACCCTGTATAGGGTTTCTGTGGAGTGTCTGGTGAGCTTGAACTGCCAGCCTTGTGTTCAAACTTGTCTTGCAGTCCAGCACATTAACCCAAAGTGCCATACTAGGACTTCCACTCTCCTTCCTATACCCATTCAATTTGTATATCTGTTCATGTGTCTACCCATATTGTTGTTGTTAGGTGCCATTGAGTAGGTGCTGACTCCATAACGACCTTATGCACAGCAGTACGAAGCACTGCCCGATCTTGGGCCAACTTCCCTATTGTTGCTACGCTTAAGCCCATTGATGCTGCCACTTGGCCAATCTGTCTCGCTGGGGGTCTTCCTCTTTTTCTCTGATCCTCCACCTTACCAAGTATGATATCCTTTTCTAGTGACTGGTCCCTCCTGACAATATGTCCGAAGTATGAGTGATGAAATTTGGCCATCTTGGCCTCCAAGGAACACTCTGGCTGCACTTCTTCCAACATGTTGGTTCTATGACATTTTCAGTATTCTCCTCTAACACCATAACTCAAAAGCATCAATTCTTCTACAGTCTTCCTTATTTACTGTCCAACTTTCACATGCATATGAGGTTACCATAGATTGCTGTTATTTTAGGATTGTGTATATAGCAATATTTACCTATATTCTCTTTAACTTTTGCACTCTTTCTTGTTAGTCTTTAAGGGGGCAGATAGTGTCATCTTTCTCCCAAGGAGTAGCTGGTGGGTTTGCATCACCAGCCTTTCCTGTGACAGCCCAGTACTCCCTTGGTTCCTTAAGGAGGGATATAAGGCAGTGCTTCCCAAAAGTCACTTGGGAGCTTGTTAGAAATGCACATTCTTTTGTCATACCCCAGACCTACTGAGTCAGAATAATTGGAGATGAAGCTCAGAAATCTGTGTTGCGAAAGCTTCTCAGGTGATTCTGATGCATCTTAATGTTTTTGTACCTCTTCATTAGGCCATTAGATACATGGTTTTTGAATGCAGAATACAACTCTGGGCTGGTATATGGATAGGAGAGCCCTGGTGGTGCAATGATTCAGCACTCAGCTGCTAACTGGAAGGTCGACAGTTTAAACAACCTCACTAGTTTTCCGTGGGAGAAAGAAAGATGTGGCAATCTGATTCCTTGAAGCTTAGGTAAAGACATGGTCAGTTGGAATAAAATTATCCACAAAGATAGTGTTCTACTTCCTACTTTGGTGAGCAGCAACTGGTATATTAAAAGCTCATGAGCAACTATCTAAGGTGCAACTCTATGTGTGGAAAAAGAAGAGAGACGAAAATTGAAGATGCTTGCAATCAACTGGTCCAATGGCGCTGGTGAACATGAGTCATCATGATGCTGAGACCGGCTATCACTACCAGTTTGTCTGAAAGGAATCACATTAGAAGGTCCTGGATGGAGTGGGAGAAAATGTGGAACAAAACTATTAAAAAAAAAAAAAAGAGAGACTGGAGGAATCTGTGACTATGACCCTTGAACACCCTTGAGGTCTGGAATGAAACTTGCTCTCATGGCCCAATTTTCAGCCAAACAGTAGATAGGTAGATGAGATGGGCAATAACACTAGTATGCTCATCATGGAATGATCATTCATTCACGATCCAAAGGGCAACATTCACCTAACGACAAAGTTGAGAAGGGAATGGAAATAGAAAGTGGGATAACTGTTA
>NW_006408688.1:7316358-7317169 GCF_000296735.1 Chrysochloris asiatica | reverse complement strand
ATAGTCTGTTCAACAGAGGGTGCTGGCAGAACTGGAAAGCGATATGCAAAAGACTGAAACAAGTCCTTTACCTCACACCTTATACAAAAACCAACTCAGTATGGATTAAAGACCTAAATGTGAATCCCAGAATTATGAAGGCCATCAATGAAAAAATAGGGACAAGTGTGAGGGCACTAATTAGGACATACATAGACTACCAAACATTTTGAAAACTACACAAACAAAACTAGACAAAATAGATGATTGGGACATACTAAAAATAAAAAACGTATGTGCATCAAAAGACTTCACCAAAAGAGTAAAAAGGGAGCCCACAGACTGGGAAAAATATTTTCAATGACACATCAGACAAGGGACTCGTTTCTAAAATATATAGGAAACTATAACACCTCTACAAAAAAAAGACAAATAACCCAATTAAAAAATGGGTACAGGACATGAACAGACACTTCACCAAGGAGGAAAAACGGGCAGCCAACAAACAAATGAAGAAATGTTCATGATTAGTAGCCATTAGAGAGATACAAATAAAATCAACAATGATATATCATCTCACACCAACTGTAACAGCAAAGATAAAAAAAAACAAACAAACAAAAAACAAACTAGAGGACAATAAATGCTGGCGAGGATGTGGAGAGACCTGGACACTCCTGCATTGCTGGTGGGACTGCAAAATTGTCCAACCTCTGTGGAAAGCAATGTGCCGCTTCCTCAGAAGGTTGTGAATAGAAATACTTTATGATCCAGCAATTTCTCTACGTGGTATTTACCCACAAAAAAATACAAGCCATACCATGAATAGATA
>NW_006408688.1:7283423-7316123 GCF_000296735.1 Chrysochloris asiatica | reverse complement strand
TAACATGGATGAACCTTGAGGACATTATGTTGAGTGAAATTAGTCAGTCACAAAAGGAGAAATACTGCATAGGACTAGTACTGTAAAAGACTAAGAGAAAGAACCCATACTAAAAGGGGGGATGGATTCTTTGCTGGTTACTGGGATGTGGGGGAGGGGGAGGGGGATCAAGGTGGAGCACAGGGTAGGGAATCGATACAGGATAGTTTGGTTGCTGGGGAGGGGGCCAGTGCACAAGAAACGGTAGGGGAATGGAAGAACAAGGCAGATGGGAAAACAATTAGGCAGGCTTGCATGGGCTGAGTGGGACAGAAGTAAAGAATGATGTATGCACAACCTTGGAACAACAAGGCACTGGGATACAGGGATTGAGACATAGTTGGAATGGGCAAAAGGGGAGAAATAATGTTAAGATGCTTGGCTGTCTTTTGAATCATGGTTTCCCTGGCATACCATTATAAAATAGACAGTTGAGGAGGAGAGAAAGGAATAGCCAGAAATATCACTATAGAAAGCTTGTAAGTCTGTCTTCTGCCTAAAACTGATTGGAATACCTTAAATGGGGCTACAACATGCCCAGTGAAGGAGGCTTCCTGGGGAGCCTCTGTATTATATAAGATCAAAGGTGGAATCCTGAACCCCATCCAGAATCTTCTGAGGTGGGACATTTCCACTTGAAAGGACAAGCAGACCAGCCTGGAGCAGCTAGAAGAACAGAAGATACTTCTTGAAAGAAAAACCAACAGGAAAAATAAAAACAATAAAGACAGTCCGACTGACTACTGTAACAAGGACAAGCAAGTTGCTCACCCAGCAGACATCAAGGCAAACATTCAGGTCCCCTCACGGCAAAACCCTTTCAAGGCTAAGACTTACTGGGAATACACGAACAGACACGTGCTCTGACTGGTGACCATATTGGTCACCAATAAGGGGAAGGAAATGAGGGAAAAACAGCAATGAAGCTGTGATCTAAGTCTGATCACGTTCAATGGACTCCTGTGAACCTGGGTGGAGACCTCGTTGGCCAGTGGTATGGCAAGACCTGGACTCCTGGGCCCAGAGACAGTGACATACCCACAGAAGATTAGAGTGGAGAGTGGAGCATCCAGCTGATAAGAAGTGATGGCATATGCACATCTTGCAGATAATACCCACTTGACCTGGCTTCAATGGCTGCATGATCAGAACTCGACTAGAAGAAGAGGAAAAGAAAGAGTAATCTGATTCAATTTGATGAACTTGACCTATACCTATGGATGCAGTAGCTCAAAAGAGGAAACAAATCTTCTTAGCGAGGATCGTTCCTACCCTGTCAGTACACAGTGTAGACAGGCATGGGCAACTTGGACATTGGCTACCCAAAATGAAGCTACAAAGGCAAGAAGTGACTGGCTTAGAAGCTTTCAAGAGGGAGCTTGGTGGATACAGAGAGTATGGAGGAAGGTAGAATCTCCACTATGTAGTATCCAGTCTGTTTGGATGGGGCTGATGAAAGGATAGGACTCTTGAGGTACAAAAGTGAATAATTGTTGTCAGGACTGACTGTGAGGGTTGGAAATGTAAAGGTAGATGTTTAGTAGCAAAAGCGGGAGTGGTTGACTTTGCAGTCCAGGAGTGGAGGTCCCAGGGACCATCAAGGGAGAAGAGTGGAATGTGGGACCCTACCCAGAGATACCGTGATGCCAGAGATGGAGGCAAAGACGAGGATGTGGAGAGGTGGAGTGGCTAGGAACTCTAGACCCAGAGAGGGAGGGGGCTGTGTTCTCCCTTGTAAAACTATCACATAATTCACAATAAAATCTTAAAAAAAATAAATCAGTAAAGATTATAACCTTGGAAACCCTATGGGGCAGTTTTACTAAACTGATGGAGAACATATGAACTCAAGAAAGCAAGAGTATGTAGATGAAGTAATTCTTTAGTATCTACATACTACTCTGAGCCAAAATATTAACTGGTATTGCTTTGATGTCCATGTAGCAGATAACACCTTGTTAACAATGTCTTTTCATAATAAGGAGACTTGAATTGATTCCTGTAGCTTTGTTGTCCTAAGCATAGCTTCATTATTTATATTCTGTTTAAAAGGTGGTATTATTACTCTTTAATATTTCATGTCATTGTGCATCTCTTCTCATTCTCTCATTTGTTCTCATTGTAAATTTCTGTTCACTCTCTCATTTCGGTAATTAAATTAACCCAAGTTGTTGCCAGTTATCTTGACTCTGTCTTCCCAGAATAAAAACATTGAAATGAACACTTTTCCATATGTAAAATATAGAAAGGAATTACTCTGCTACTTTTACATATGTAAAATCTTAATGAAGAATTAAATTACTTTCAAGATTATAAAAGTGCCAACCTGTATTCTTTTATTAAACACTTTAAAAAATGTATACATATATGAAAGACATCCAAATTATAAATGCCTAGGAATCTGGATTGTGGACATATTGTTGTTGTTAAGTGCCATCGAGTCTGTTCAACTCAGCAATAGGGTTCCAAGGAGTTGCTGATGGGTTTGAACTGCTGACCTTTTGGTTAGCAGTCCTGTGCTTATTCTCTAGTACCACACCAGGACTCCCATGGTCATATTAAGTCTCTTAAATATAATTTTAATAGTTATGTAACTTGAACATTGTGATACCTTTTAAGTAGTATGTCATAGGAGAATTCTTGTGTTAGCTGAGTGGTTCCCTCGGGAGGTTTTTGCATTTTGTTTTCCAAAATAATAATCATTTATAGAATTCAAATTCTAGAAAAATGTAAAGACTAATAATTTCAGAAGCACGATCGGAGCTGCACAGCAAGTCCATATGCTGCTTAGCTATAATTACATTTTAATAATTATTTTTATTTTGGGGGAAGAACTATGGGTAATCTCCAAGAGAGTGCAGCTAATTTTCTCAATAATAAGAAGGAACTTTTTACTTTTTCTTATTTTGAACAGTTGAATATATTTATCTTGTATCATAGCATCAACTGGATGAAGTTATTCTGGAGCCTTCTGTAAAATTTAAATGAATATTTGCGTCAGATGGGGTGATTACACTGCCCCCCCTTTTTTTTGGTTATTCCCATATATGGATTTGTTGCCACAGGCATGCTAATTTTGCCATCTCCTACACAGGACTTGCTCCTTTCTGCTTCAGTTCTTATGCACAAAATCATTCCCTCCTTTTGCAGTATTCACTTTTCTTTCCTTTTCATTTCCTTTTCTTCTTTTAAAACTGGCATCTCTAATTATTTAGAGTAGAAATTCTTTCATGGTTTACTCCATATTACGTTTTTCTGTATTTTACCTTCGTATTTAACATATGGAGTCCTGGTATGGCACTGTGGGTTACTGCACTGGACTGCAAAGTCATTTGAACAGCAAAGTTGGCAGTTCAAGCTCATCAGCCACTTCTTGGAAGCCCAGTATAGGGTCGTAAATGACTCGAAGGCATTTAATAAGCTCTGGTAGCGTAGTGGTTACGAATTGGGCTGCGAACCTTAAGGTCAGCAGTTTGAAACTACCAGCCGCTCCGCGGGAGAAAGATGAGGCTTTCTACTCCCATAAAGATTTACACCCTTGGAAACCCTGTACAGGGTCGCTATGGGTTGGAACCGACTCGACAGCACTTCACAACAACAACAACAACAATATAACAGGATCAACAAATGAGAGTTGTATTTCTATACCATTTCATTTAATTAGCATAGCTATTCTGTAAATTATTTCCATTTTACAGATGAAACTAAATAAATTCCCTCAATTACACTATTTATTTTAGTGATGCTGGAATTTGAAGTTTAGTACTATGTAAAGAGCAATGTTTTAAAACTGAGAAATAGGACTGCAAACCAGTTTGTTCCAGCTTGACCCTTCCCCTCCCCTTGAGAATTTGCATTCCCACCTCACATATAATGAATCAGAATATTTAACAAGATCCATAAGAATTCTGTGAGGATCTTGTTAACATACAGAATCTGATTCTTTGTCACTTGGGTGGAAATGCAGATTTTCAGCAGGGGTCAAATGGAAATTAAACATTTCAAAGCCCTGGTTTCTTTACACTGAATCTTGTCCACTATCTCCCTTGGAAGGACAACTGATGATGCAGTGGGTTAAGCATGGTAACTGAAATGTTGATGGTTTGAACCCACCAGGTGGAGCAGTTCAATTTATCCTGTCAGGGTCACTATGAGTCAGAATCGACCTGATGGCCTTGGGTTTTCTATAATCTGGATCCTGGGTTCTTTGCTGTATGTATGTATTATGAGTGTTTTCTCTCAGTCTGTGACTTGCCTTTTCCTTTTCTTAATTTTGTCTTTCAGCGCAGAAGTTTTAAATTTTGATAAAAGTCTGTTTTATTAATTTTTCCTTTTATTGTTTTTGTGTCCTTAAAATTTTTTTGCTCACCACAAGGTTTCAAAGATTTCCTTTTCGTTTGATTCTAGAAGCTTTATAGTTGTTGTTCAGTGTCGTCAAGTCGATTCCGTCAAGTTAAATGCCATCAAGTCGACCATGTATAGGGTTTCCAAGGAGCAGCTGGTGAGCTTGAACCACCGACCTTGCAGTTCAAACAACTTTGCAGTCTGAGGCATTAGTATTAGCCTATATATTGAGGTCTGTGATTTTAAGTTAATTTTTGTGTTTGGATAAGAGATGAGGTTGGATCATTTATTTTTAATATGAATATCCAGTTCTTAATTGAAAATATTTCCCTTTTCCTATTGGATGTTTATGTTTTTAAAAAAGTAATTGACATATATGTGTGGGTTCATCTTTTTTTTTAAATGTTTTATTCTGAATTGTGTGATAGTTTACATGGGAGAACATTATGTGATAGTTTACATGGGAGAACATTAGCTTTACATTCATCCTATCATGGTTTCATTGCCATGGTTACAATCCCCTCTGTGCATCATCAACCAACCAAAGGGTATACCCCACAAGCCTGCCCCTTGGTTGTCAGCACACAGCCCCTCTCCCTCTCTGGGTCTAGAGTCCCTAGGTGCTCTGTCTCTCCACATCATTATCTCTGCCTCCATCTCTGGTGTCGCTGTTTTCTCTGGGTAGGGTTCTGCATTCCGCTCTTCTCCCTTGATGGTTCCAGGGACCTCTGCTCCTGGACTGCAAAGTTAACTACTCCCCTCCTTTTGCTACAAAATGTCTACCTTTACATTTCTAACCCTCACAGTCAGTGTGTGTCTAATTTTGGACTCCCTGTTCTGTTCTCTTCATACTTATGTTGTATGCCAATATAATACTCTCTGATTTGTTTTTAATAATAAGTGTAGATTTGATTTATATACTCCATACCCAACATAATTTTGAAAATAGAAATAAAATTGTCATATAAATTAATCTGTTGACATCATTGCTTCTGTGTGTATGTGTGATGTTTGTTTTTTGGTTTTTGCTTTCAGAGATGCTGCTATTTATGAGAGTTGTGTTGTTGGTACAACAGAACTTCAAAAAGTTCATGGAAAAATGGAATGGAAAGAGAATTTGTTTCCATGAACGTTTTCGTTTTTTATTGTGAATTGAGTGATGGTTTTACTTGGGAGAACATTGGTTTTACACTATCGTTTCATTGCAATGATTATAGTCTCCTCCATTCAACAGTATTTACTTCTACTCTCTCTGTTTTTTTTTTTGTCAGGGGGGGAGCATATACACAAAAATACTCAGAAACATATAGTCATTTAAACAACCAAAGGGCACATTCTGTAAGCCTGCCTCCTGGACACAGCACTGTTTTTCTCTTTCCATGAGTCTAGAGTCCTCATCTGCTCTTTCCTTGTCGCTGTTTCTCTGGATATGGTCCCTCATTCCACTTTCCATGAACTTTTTGAAGCCCCATGTATTTTCCAGGGTGAATATTGCATGTATTAAGGAGTACTTTCAGCAGGCCAGAGGGAATTAGGCAGCATTTAATGTTCTTCCTCTGGTATTCTTCATTTGATAGTAGTAGTAGTAAACAACTCTCGGTTCTAGTAGTATAACATGTTTTTGAAAATGTCAGCAAACTGGGGCTAAAAGTGTGTGCCCAAAATCACGTGTTTAAATAGTAAAACTGAAAAATATTCTAATATTTTTCAGTTACTTTAAGATCATGTGTTTCTTTTCTTCCCTGTCCTATATCTCTTATAACAGAGGCATCCTAGCTTTGCCTAAAGCAGTCTTTTGTGTAAACATTTGAAGAACTCATGTAACATTATGGACCCCTGGAAGTGCAGTGGTTAAAGTACTCAGCTGCTAACTGAAAGTCAGGCTCACCAGCCACTCCATGGGAAAAAATGTGGCATTCTGCTTCTATAGAAAGCGACAGCCTTGGAAACCTTATGGGGCAGTTCTACTCTAGTCCTTAGCCTCACTGTGAGTCAGAATCTACTTGATGACAATGGGTTTTTATAACACTGGTTGTCAAAAGTGTAGTGCGTACTTATTAGGAACCTGTTAAATTGAAGTAAGAAAAAATGTTAAATACAGATTGCATTAATTTAGTTTTTGATTGTCATGTAAGTGAGTTAAAAAAATATATTATTGAATGCCATTCTTGATTATAGAATAGCAGCCAGATGCTTTTATCTTTTTGTTTTTGTTCTTTAATCACTTCAATTTAGAGTTAGGATGATATGAAAAAAGGTAAATGTAGCACATTCAGTTATTTATTGATTTTTATTTCATGTGTAGCTATAGTTCACCTAAACTATATTTTCCTAAGTAGGAATTTTATCTTCTTTATTTTGTAATCCCTTTTCTTCATTGTTTTACATACTAGAAATGTTGGTGGATCTTGATAATTCATTTTAATTAATTTGTTTTGGTGAATTAAACCCTATACAAGCTCGCTGTGGGTGGAACCGACTTGACAGCACTTAACAATAACAATGCAATAGTAAGAGGTAGTTGGGTCCTGATGTGGCGCTGCAGTATAAGTACTGGTCTGCTACCCAGAAAGTTCAGATCCACCCGGTACCTTGTGGAAACCTTTTACAGGGACGCTGAGTTGGAACCAACTTGACGGTACTCAACAACAACGTGTACTTTGTCTTCCTATTGAGCTTTCGTTTCTTCTTTGAAAGATGTTTCCAAGGTTTGCACTTGACTTAATTTAGAATTTTAGAAAACAGGTAGAGGTGCTGGTTAAGAGTCTTTTTTGAGCACACCAGTGTTTTCTCTTTTAAAGTTGTTGATAGAGACTGACTGTGGTCAAGTGCCTCCGGAGGGAGGCTTGGTCATTGCTTGCTTGTCTTTACTACTGTATTTGCCTCATAAAGACTGCAGTAGATTACAAGATCAGGCTGTTGCTGTTGATTGCCGGCAAGTTGGTTCCCACTCATGCTCATCAGGCAGACAAATGAAAATGTCAGTCAGCTGCTCAAATAGATATTTTTAGGTAGTTCTCTCCTCTTAGCAGTAATCATGCAGTTGACCACAAATCCTTCATTTGATATAGTGGGTGTGAAGAAATAAAGCAGGAGTTCCAGAGGAAGCACCTTGGATAGTAAGTGCCAAACAGAAATTGAGTTGAGATCACATTTCTGATTAAACATTTTTTTCCTCGTATGATTCCAGTACAAACCTGCTCATACATGTTTACATGATATATTGTATTTAGTAAAATTGAAACCTATTATGCTATTGTTTCTTCTTATATTTTATATTCTAGATCTGACATTGATTTCACGTATGTGAATTCATTTTAAATTTATTGAAATTAACTTGGTTTCCTTGTTCAAAATTAGCCTGTTTGGGTTAGAAATGACTAAAAGAGTATATATATCCATTTAGGGCTCTTTGGTTCAGCAGTAGGAAGCTTTGGCTCAATGTAAAAATAACTTACTGGAATGATAAGCTCACACTCTTAGGTAGAAGCTGAACTAAGATTTAAAAACTATAGTCACAAGCACCTCCAGGGGTTCTAGAGAGCAGGAAGCAATTCCTATGGTATCACCTTTAGGATAGATAGTTCTTCAGTAATGTTTTTCTGTTTGTGCAACCACTCTGCTCATATTCCTATTTCTTAGACTGAGAGAGAGGGATTAATTGTCTTAGCTTGGAGGGAGAAGGATAGATGATGCCAGGATTGCATGCATGATGGGTGCTTTCTTCAGAGGAAGATTAAGGTGCTGCCAGCTATCAGAAGAAGGGCAAATAGGTCTGTAAAGATTTTTTAAAAATTCATCCACTAATGCTATAGTTTTTAGGTTGGTACAGCATTTGGTACAGCATTTCCTTACTCGTATAGTAGAGCATGAACTAATTCTTGGATGAACCAAATCTTTTCAGCCTTTATAGATTTGCTTTGTTTTTTTTTAAACTTTTTATTGTGAATTGAGTAAAGAGTTGCAGAGCAGATTATCAGTCCTATATTATATATTAACAATATTTACCTCTGTTCACTTTGATTCTTGTGCACCTCCCTGTATCTCCACTACTTTTATATTTCCTGTGTCATTCTCCCTCTTGTTGTATATTGCCTTCCACATCACACAAGTTAACATTGTGTCTACACTCTGCTGTGGCCCTATAGGATAAACACTGCCCTTTTATGACTGGCTAATTTTACTCAGCATAATGTCTGCTAGGCTCATTCATGTTATGAGATAATTTTTGTAGATTTATCATTATTCTTCAGTGTTGCATGGTATTCCATTGTGTGTTTGTACCAGTTGATTTTCTCTGTGCTACTCTCATTCTCTTTACTGCATATAACCAATTTACGCTCATTGTAATTATTGATAAGTATGAATTGATTGCTGTCATTATGCTATGTGCTTTTTTGTGGTGTTGCTTTTTTGTTCCACACACGTTTCTGCTCTGAGTTCATTTTGTTTGTAGGTTGTCTTTTCATTTGTTTTATTGCTGTTGTTTCATTATTTACTGAATATTTCTGATTTTCTTTTTATTTTAATGTGAAGGTATATTAAATTTCTTTGAAGTTACCCTGCAGCTTATTGTTTTTTCCCTATTTAAAACAGTTTATTTTATCTATAAATATACTTGACTTCCTTGCCATTTGGAACTTTGGCATCTACACTGTTCCCCCTATTTTC
This sequence comes from Chrysochloris asiatica, assembly GCF_000296735.1. NCBI lineage: Eukaryota > Metazoa > Chordata > Mammalia > Afrosoricida > Chrysochloridae > Chrysochloris > Chrysochloris asiatica. The sequence goes on along the minus strand of NW_006408688.1, from coordinate 7,307,069 downwards.
AGTCTTATAGATTAGTTTTACTTTGGATACTTTTATATCTGGATTCAGTTCTGGGCAGTGTTGTCATGTATGTTAATCTCAGGTTGTCTGGTGGTGTTGATTCTCAGTTCAAGGAATACCCTTTAATATATTTTGGAAACTTGATCTGGTTATTTTAATTTTTGTTTATATAAAAATGTCCTAATTTCACTGTCATATTTGAGGTAAAGCTTTGCTGGGTATATGATTCTTGGCTGGCAATATATTTCTTTCAGGATTTTGCCTATGTTGTTGCATTGTCTCCTTGCTTTCATGGTTTCTGCTGAAATATCAGAGTTTAGTGTTATTGGCTCTCCTTTGTAGGTAACTCTTCATTTTTCCTGAGCTACTCTCAGGATTTTTTTCCTCGTCTTTGATTTTGGGAAATTTTATTTTGATACGCCTTGGTGATTTGGGAGGGGGGGAGGGGGGAGCATCTATCCTGTTTAGGGTTTGTTCAGCTTCTTGATCGTTTCATCTTTTGTGATGTTAGGGAAGTTTTCTTTCAGCAACTGTTTGACAGTTTTCTCCATGCTTGCTATTGGCTCTCCTATTCTGGAATTCCGATCACCCATGAGTTATATCTCTTCAAGGTGTCTCACCTAAATGACTTTCTTCCGGTTTTTTTGTTCTTTTTTTCAGATTGATCTAGCTTACTTATAATGAGAGATTTATCCTCAAGGCTACTAATTCGGGTTTCTATTGATTCATTTCTACTCCTTTGCCCTTTCAATACATTATCCATTTCTGAGATCTAAGTATTAATCTTCTGGCTTTGTCTTATTTCAAAATTTGCATTTATCTTGCCTGTTTGCTCTTGTAGTGTTTTCCTAAATTTTTCCAAATTTTTTGTTGTTGTTGTCTCCTTGCTTTCCTCAATCTTTCTGTCAATCTATTGAAGATATCTATATCATTCTTCAGATTCTTTCTCAGATGGTTCCATTACCTTTTCTTCCTCAGAAACATATTCTGGCTCTGCATTTTGATCATTTGTTTGAGCTGCTCTCTTGTTTCTTCAAAACTGCGTGAAAAACTTCAAGATGGTCGTGCCATGTGTGTTCACCAATAGTCTTCTTTTGCCTCCTCTTCTCAGCTTCTCATCCCAGTACATCAGGGGTGGGGAACATATCAGGTCTTTGAAATTATTTGGTCTGGCCCTGCCAAGGTGACTGTAGTTCCAACCATCTAAATATAGCATGTTAGTTTTTAAGTTGATAATATTGTATGCCTCCCAAATGGTGCTATAAATATCCAAATTGTTGCTGTTAGGTGCCATCAAGTCGGTTCTGACTCAGTAGCAATCTTATGCACATGAATGAAACACTGCCTGATCCTGGGCCAACCTCACTACTGTTGCCACGCTTGAGTTCATCGATGCTGCTACTTGGCCAATCCATCTCATTGGGGGTCTTCCTCTTTTTCTCTGACCCTCCATCTTACCAAACATGATATCCTTCTCCATTGACTGGTCCCTCCTGACAATATGTCCAAAGTATGAGAGACGAAGTTTGGCCATCTTGGCCTCGAAGGAGCACTCTGGCTGCACTTCTTCCAAAACGGATCTATTGGTTCTTTTGGCAGCCCATGGCACTTTCAATATTCTCCTCCAACAACATAACACAAAAGTATCAATTCTTCTATGGTCTTCATTATTCACTGTCCAGCTTTCGCATGCATATGACGTTATTGAAAATACCATGGCTTGGGTCATGTGCACCTTAGTCCTCAAGCTGACATCTTTGCTCTTCAACACTTTAAAAAGGTTTTATGCAGCAGATTTGCCTAATGGCCGTTGGCAAAATAAAGTTTCCCCACCCCTGCAGTAGGTATTCAGTCTACTTTTCTAACCTTTCCCTCTGAAGTTCAGGCTTCAAGGATTGTCCTCTCTGTTGTATCTTTTTTTTTTTTTTTCCCCCAACTGTTTATTGTGAATTTAGTGAAGGTTTACAGACAAGATTATCAGCTTTACATTAAACAAATTATATACTTTCTTTCATCTCAATGATACAATCTCCCTCTGCAATAACAGTTATCTTACTTACTTCCTGGCTCCCTATTTTCCTGTATCTTTCTTGAGAGGGTCTGTATAGCATGTCTTCCTAGTTCTCTGTATTGTCGGAAATCAATATAGTATTCAAAAAATGTCAGTGATGACTTGTCTGCTTTACAACCTAATTGTTTCTCCTTTGTATTTATATCCTTAGTTGAAAAATAATTTTACATTATATAAGCTTAATTACTTTTATGGCACTTAACAACAACAGACTAGTTTGCAGGAGCCATGGTGGCACAGTGGTTAAGTGCTCAACTGCTACCCAGAGTAACCAGTTTGAACTCACCAGAAGCTCTATGGGAGAGAGATGTTTGGCAATGTACTTTTTTGTGTGTGTGGCTGGATAGTGTACTTTATTGATGTACATGACAAGACTGGGCTCTCTGAGCCTCTCCCCTTCTCCAGGGGGTCTGGACAGAAACTGAGGATGGGAGCATCTCAGAGTGTTGGGGGGTTAGGGTTGGGGTAAGGACTATCAGCAGCTGAGGGCCTCTCTCTTCCTCTAGTGCTGTTGCTGGGGCTGGTGGTCCAGAGGGCTCTTATTCTTTGGAGGCCATGTGGACCATAAGATCCACCACCCTGTTGCTATAGCTGATTCATTGTCATGTCAGGAAATGAGCTTGACAAACTGGTCATTGAGGGCAATGCCAGCCCCAGCATCAAAGGTGGAAGAGTGGGTGTCACTGTTAAAGTCACAGGAGATGACCTGGTCTTCAGTGTAACCCAGGATGCCTTTTAGTGGTTCATCTGATGCCTGCTTCACCACCTTCTTGATGTCATCATATTTGGCAGCTTTCTCCAGGTGGCAGGTCAGGTCCACGACAGACAGGTTGGTAGTGGGGACATGGAAGGCCATGCCAGTGAGTTTCCCATTCAGTTCAGGGATGACCTTGCCCACAGCCTTGGCAGTACTGGTAGATTCAGGGATGATGTTCTGGGCAGCCCCATGGCCATCACACCACAGTTTCCCAGATGGGCCATCCACAGTCTTCTGGGTGGAGTGATGGCATGGACTGTGGTCATGAGTCTCTCCATGATGCTAAAATTGTCATGGATGACCTTGGCCAGGGGGGCCAAACAGTTGGTGATGCAGGAGGCATTGCTAACAATCTTGAGGGAGTTGTCATACTTCTCATGGTTCATGCCTATCACAAACATGGGGGCATCAGCAGAAGGGGCAGAGATGATTACCCTTTTGACACCACCCTTCAAATGAGCTCCAGCCTTCTCCAAAATTGTGAAGACACCAATGGGCTCAACAACATATTCAGCACCAGTATCACCCCACTTGAGGTTGGCAGGATCTCGCTCCTGGAAGATAGATATGAACTTCCCATTGATGATAAGTTTTTCGTTCTCAGTGTTGACAGTGCCATTGAACTTGCCATGGGTGGAATCATACTGGAACATGTATACCATGTAGTGGAAGTCAATGAAAGGGTCGTTGATGGCAACAACCTCCACTTTGCCAGAGTTAACAGCAGCCCTGGTGACCAGGCGCCCAATACGGCCAAATCTGTTGACTCCGACCTTCACCATCTTGTCTCAGGGATGCGGCTGGGACTGCAAGAGAAGCTGCGGCTGCCTGTTGAATGGGGAGGAGCTGGCACTCTACTTTTTTAAAAAGATTTGTTGTTCTTAAGTGCTGTCAAGTTGGTTCCAACTTCTAGTGACCTTTTGTACAAAGTGAAACACTGCCTGGTCCTCTACTATCCTCACAATTATTACTGTTTTATCCCATTGTTGTAGCAACTGTCTCATCGTGTTGTTGAGGGTCTTCCTCTTTTTCACTGGCCCTCTCCTTTACCAATCTTGCTATCTTACTCCATGGACTGGTCCTTCCAGATAACAGATCTGAAATATGTGACATGAAACCTCACCATTCTCATTTCTAAAGAGCATTCTAACTGTACTTCTTACAGCACAGATTTGTTCATTTTTCTAGCAGTCCATGGCACATTTAATAGTCTTCACCAACATCATGGGCTAGGATTCATGGCCTTGGAAACCCTATGGGGAAGTTCTGCTCTGTTGTACAGGGTAGCTATGAGTTGGAATTGACTTGACAGTGGTGGGTTTGGCTTTTTGGTATATAGTTGGGTTTGTGTATGTAGTTCATTGTGTCTTGAAATGGGAGATCTGAAATTCAGTCCTCCCTTGTTAGTGATGTATCTTAGAACAAGTTACTTAAATCCATTTGACCTCTATTGCTTTATTATACCATAAGGTATCTGCTTGCTTGAAGATGACTGTTTAGCTCTTTGTTGGTTTCTAACTTCTTAAGAAACATTTGTTATATTCCTAGTACTGTTTTAGTTGTGGGAAATACCCTCTTGAACATAGCAAACTCCTTTTTCATTATGTAACTGAAATTCTACTTGAGAATACAAACAAGCAGCAAATAAATTGACAGTATGGTTGTCAAAGTAAGAACTGTGACGAAGAATAAAGCAAGTAAAAAGAATAGGAGTTGGGCTAGGCACTTTGCTATTTTGCAATTATCGCTTATAGGTCAGTGAAGATCTCTTTGATAATATAGTTTCGGTAGAGACCCGAAGAAGTGAGGTAGAAAGCCCTGGGGAAGAATGTTTTGATCAGAGAACAGCAAGTATAAGAGCCCTGTGGAAATTGCTTGACATGTTAAAAGCAATTGCATGGAGGCTGGTGTGGCTGGTGCAGCATAAACAAGCAGCAAGTTATTTCACTTCACTGAACTTTAATGTTCTTATCTTGAAAATGGGGGTAACTGGAATTATATATAGGGAGATTATGATGATTACTTGAGGTAATGCATTTAGAGCAATTAGTAATGCATCTTTAGAATATACATTTGAGCATGTTCCGGTCATGCACAGATCCTTTATTGACATCTTGCTCAGAAGTCAAGAAGTCTACTTTTTACTTGCCTGGCTGTTCATCTTCCTTCTGTACAGTTTTCTCCTTGTTTACCATACTTTCTCCAAACTGACCTTAAGCCTCTTCTTACCTTGGACTTCTGTGGCTTGGCGCCTTCTTCCCCAGCAGCATTTTCAACATTATTCCACAAAGAGGCCTTGTGTGATGTATTTGTTCGGGCATAGAGCTGTGGTTTTAATAGAGCCAAATAAACAGAGGCTTAAATAATGAGGGAAATTTTTTTTTCCCTCTTTTATGTGATATAGAAGATAGGTGATCCAGAACTTGAATGGCATTACTGTTCTAAGACAAGTAAAAATGGTTAAGTTATGTCTTCATATCTCAATTGTTGTTGTTAGGTGCCATCGAGTTGGTACTGACTCATAGGGACCCTATGCACAACAGAATGAAAAACTGCCTGGTCCTGAGCCAACCTCATAATCCTTGCTACACTTGAGCCAATCATCACTGTCACCACTGTGCCAATTCATCTCCTTGGGGGTCTTCCTCTTTTGTCTTTTACCCTCCATTTTAGCAAACATGATATCCTTCTCCATTGACTGGGCCCTCCTGATAAAAGTGTCTGATGTATGAAAGATGAAGTCTGGCCACCCTGGTTTCCAAGGATTACTCTGGCTATATTTCTTCCAATACAGATCTATTTCTTCTTTTTGCAGCCCATGATACTTTCAATATTCTCCTCCAATACCATAACTCAAGTGCATCAATTGTTCTACTGTCTTTCTTATTCACTAGCCAACATTCTCATGCATATGAGGTTATTGAAAACACCATGGCTTGGTTCAGGCGCACCTTAGTCCTCCAGTTGACATCTTGTGCAGCAGATTTGCCCAATGTAATACGTCGTTTGATTTCTTGACTGCTGCTTCCAAGAGTGTTGATGGCTGATCTGAGCAAAATGAAGTCTTTGACAACTTTAATCTTTTCTCCAAATATATGGATGTTACTTATTGGTGCAGTGGTGAGGATTTTTGTTTCCTTTTTATTGAGGTGCTACCCATACCAAAGGCTGTGGTCTTTGATCTTCATCAGTAAATATTGTACGTCCTCTGCATTTTCAACAAGCAAGGTTATATCATCTGCATATTGCAAGTTGTTAATGAGTGTTTCCAGTTCTGATGCCACGTTTTTTCTTCTTATAATCCAGCTTTTCGGATTATTTTCTCAGCATACAGGCTTAGTAAGTATGGCGAAAGAATGCAACCCTGGCACACACCTTTCCTCATTTTAAACCAAAGTGTTTCTTTGTTTTGTTTGAACAACTGCCTGTTGATGTGTATATATAGGTTCCTCATGAGCACAAGTAAGTGTTCCGGAATACTCATACTTCGTAATGTTGTCCATAGCTTTTGTCGTGCTTCACATAATCAAAAGCCGTTGTGTAGTAAATAAAGCACGGGTCAACATCTTTCTGGTATTCTCTGCTTTTAGCCAAGATCCCTATGATGTCAGTAATGACATCTCTCGTTTCATGTTCTCCTCTGAATCTGGCTTGAACCTCTGGAAATTTTCTATTAATGTATCATTGCAGCTGGTTTTGTATTAACTTTAGTGACACTTGACTTACATGAAATATTAGTGATATTGTATGATGATTTCTGTATTCCGTCATGTCACCTCTCTTTGGAATGGCACAGATATGGATCTCTTCCATTCAGTCAGCCAAGTAAAATTGTCTTATACATTTCTTGGCATATATGAGTGAGTGCCTCCACTGCCTCCAGTTTGTAATCCATCGATTCCCAGTGCCTTGTTCTTTGCCTTCAGTGCACCTGTGACTTCTTTCAGGATCATTAGCTTTTGGTCATATGCTACCTCTTGAAATGGGTCAACCATTTCTTTTTGATGCTATAACTTTGTGTATTCCTTCCATCTTCTATTGATGCTGCCTGAATCATTCAGTATTGTGTCCATAGAATTCTTCAATGCTACAAGTCAAGTCTTAAGTTTTTTCTTAGGTTTCCTCAGTTTGGGAAATGCTGAGCATGTTCTTTCCTTTTGGTTTTCTAATTCCAGATCTTTGCACATTTCGTTATACTATTTAACTTTGTCTTCTTGAGCTGACCTTTGAAATTCTCTGTTCTGCTCTTGTACCTCCTCACTTCTTCCATTTGTTTTAGCATCTCTACACTGGAGAGCAAGTTTCAGAATCTCTTCTGACATCCATTTGGGTCTTTTCCTTCTTTCTTGTTTTCTTAATGACTTTCTCCTTTCTTCCAGTATGATGTTCTTGATGACATCCCACAACTCTTCTGGTCTTTGGTCTTTTGTGTCTAATGCATCCAATATATTCTTCAGATGATCTCTAAATTCAGAGGGGGGTGGAATATATTCAAGGTCATATGTTGACTCTTGTGGACTTGTTTTAATTTTCTTCAACCTCACGCTGAACTTGCATATGAGCAACTGATAGTCTGTTCCACAGTCTGCCCCTGGCCCTGTTTTGGCTGATGATATGGAGTTTTCCCCCCACAAATGTAGTCAGTTTGATTTCCATTTGTTTAGTCGTCTTTTATGCTGTGTAAAGAAGGTATATCAATGCAGAAGTCTTTGGTCTTGCAAAATTCTATCTTGGAACCTCCAGTACTGTTTCTGTCACCAAGGCCATATTTTCCAATTGCTGATGCCTTTCTGTTTGTCTCCAGTCTTTGCATTCCAATCACCAGTAATTATCAGTACATCTTGATTGCATGTTTCATTAATTTCATACTGAAAAAGTTGATAGAATTCTTCTGTTTCATCATCACTGGCTTTAGTGGTTGGTGCATAAATTTCAATAATAGTGGTATTAACTGGTCTTCCTTAAAGGCGTATGGATATAATCCTATCACAGACAACATTGTACTTTAATATAGATCTTGACGTGTTCTCTTTGATGAATTAATACCATTCTTCTTCAATATGTCATTCCCAGTATAGCAAACCATGTGATTTTCAGGTTCAGAATGGCCAATAGCAGTCCATTTCATGTCACTAATGTGTAAGATACTGATATTTATGCATTTCATTTCATTTTTGACAATTTCCATTTTCCTAGTTTCATACTTCATACATTCCTTGTTCCAATTACTAATGGATGTTTGCAGCTGTTTCTCTTCAGTTTGAGTTGTGTCCCATCAGCAAACGAAGGCCTTGAAGGTTTTATTTCATTCTTGTCATCACGGTCAATTCTACTTTGAGGAGGCAGCATTTCCCCAGTTGCATTTTGAATGTCTTCCACCCTGAGGAGCTCATATTTTGGCACTGTTTTTGACAATATTCTGGTGCTCTTCATCATGTTTCAGTATTCAATAATATGGTGCTGACAGTGTCCCACTTTTATTCATAAGATTTTCAGTGACTAAATATTCGGAAATAGTCTGCCTTTCCTTCTTCCTAGTCTGTTTGCATCTGGAAGCTCAGCTGAAACCTGCCCACCTTAGGTGACCCTACTGGTATTTATAATACCCGTGGCTTAACTTCCAGAATCACAGCAACACACAAGCCACCACAGTATGACAAACTGACAGACAAATAGAGGTCATGTCTCAGGGAAGCACACATTTGCAGTTGGTTTTCTTAATTTGACATACCCTCTCTGTTTTTATTAAGTTTTTGCATATTTTCTCATTAACTTGCTTGTTTTTTGAAGGAGATGTTAACAGACTCTTAAAAGAACAAAATTAACAGGAATGCTAATTTTAATTCTTTAAAAGACGTTTGTTGACATTTTTACACTATTCTGTGTTCCTTATAGCATAGTATTCTAGTTTTTTAAAACTTTTTTTTTTAATTGGGTGAAGGTTTACAGAGCAGATAATCAGTTTTACATTCAACAAATCATGCAAACATGGATTGCAGTCCCCTCAATACAACTTCACTTAAGCCTATTTCCTTCCTGTGTTTCTTGTTTCCATTCCACCTTCTTTCCCCACCTTTCTGAATTTTCCCTCAGATAAATGCTGTTCCTTAGATCTCAAATAGTTGACCTTCTATGACATGTGAATATTTCACCAGTGTTGTTGTCGCTCCTATATGCCAGTCTATTACTATTACTTAACTGAAAATTGTGCCATGGGGGTGAGGTCACTCTTTAGAGTGACCAATGGCCATGGTCTCAGGGTTCCACCAGTCTCTGTCTGACCAGTTGTTTTTGTTAAGATTGGAGGAAGACTCATTAACAACCTGCGATATGCAGATGATACAGCCTTGCTTGCTGATAGTGAAGAGGACTTAAAATACTTACTGATGAAGATAAAAGAGCATAGCCTTACGTATGGATTACAACTCAATGTCAAGAAAACAAAAATCCTCACCACTGGACCAATAAACAACATTCTTATCAACGGAGAAAAGCTTGAAGTTGTCAAGGACTTCATTCTTCTTGGATCAAGCATCAACACTCATGGAAGCAGCAGTCAAGAGATCAGATGACGTATTGCATTAGGCAAATATGCTGCACAAGACCTTCTTAAAGTGTTGAAGAGCAAAGATGTCAGCTTGAGGACTAAGGTGCTCCTGACCCAAGCCATGGTATTTTCAATAACCTCATATGGATGCAAAAGCTGGACAGTGAATAAGGAAGATCGTAGAAGAATTGATGCTTTTGAGTTATGGTGTTGGAGGAGAATATTGAAAGTGCCATGGGCTGCCAAAAGAACCAACAGATCTGTGTTGGAAGAAGTGCAGCCAGAGTGCACCTTGGAGGCCAAGATGGCCAAACTTCAACTCTCATACTTTGGACATAGTGTCAGGAGGGCCCAGTCGCTGGAGAAGGATATCATGTTTGGTAAAATGGAGGGTCAGAGAAAAAGAGGAAGACCCCCAGTGAGTTGGATTGGCAAAGTGGCAGTATTAATGGGTTCAAGCATGGCAACAATAGTGAGGTTGGCCCAGGTTCGGGCAGTGTTTCGTTCTGCTGTGCATAAGATTGCTATGAGTCCATACTGACTCGATGGCACCTAACAACAACAACAACATCTACTCTAATAGGGTTTTGAAGAGCGGCTGGTGGGTTTGAACTACTGACCTCACTGTTAGCAGTCCATTGCTTATCCTATACTGCCACACTAGGACTCCTATCTAACCAGTAAGTTTGGTCGTTTTTGGAATTTAAGTTTTGTTCCACATTTTCTCCCATTCTATTCAAGACCTTTAGCGCGATCCCTTTCAGAGCAATTGGTAGGGTAGATGGGTACCGTGTTCTTCTGGTCACAGGATCACGGTTACTGGTGTTCGTATAGTGCATTAATCTTTTGGACTAATTGTTTCCATGTGCCTTCAATTTTCATCATTCTTCTTTCCTCTGAAAAGGAAGAAACCAATAGTTGCAATTTATATGGTTGTTTTTAAGACCCCAGTTGCTACTCATCTATTTTGGTGTAGAACATTAATGTTATACTAATTAGTTTTGGTGTCCCCATGACTTTGGTACTGAGCCCCCAAGTGTAGTAACTTATTTCCTCAACGTATTTGGTTATGTGTAATAAGTTTTTATTATCTTGCTTCCTGTCTGCTCCACCATATTCATGGATATATTTTAGCAAACGTAAATATCCATATACAGATATCCTCCGTCAAATCTATATATATATTTGTGGGCGGTGGTGGTTATGTGCCATGGAGTCAGTTCTGACTTATAGTGACCCTGTGTAGGGTTTCTGTGGCTGTAAATCTTTATGAGAGTAGAAAGCCTCATCTTTTTCCCACGGAGTGGCAGGTAGATTTGAATTGATACTCTGTGGTTAGCAGCCTAACTTGTAACCCACTAAGCTGCCAGGACTCTTTAATTAAGGAAGTTAACAGGGTATAATTCAGGGTTAGAAATTTTCAGAATGCAGTTCTTTCAGTCAGCACAGCCTCTTTTCTGCAGTGTCCACAGGTCCTTCATCTGGCCTCTCCTCTTCTTGGGCAATGCTGCTAAGCTATTTCAGGGTTCCTGATAAATTCTCACAGGGCGCACCATTCCACCATAAGCCTCAGCTTGAAGGCACTCGGCTCTAGCTCTGCAGATCAGCAAGCCTGTCTCCCACAATTAGGTGCCTGGAGGTGTCGCAATTGGCAGCCAAGCCTCCTGCTTAAAGGTACTCAAGCTTTACTTGCTCCGTGGAGTACGGAGCCCATTTCTCTCTTCCTCTGGATTTTGGTTCTGCTGCTGCTGCTCCTCTACCACTCCTCTGCTACTCCTTTGGTGTCAGCACATTCTGTGCATGGTTCGAGGAGGTTTAAACAGCAGGGGTTTTGGAGTCCAAAGGATGCACCCCACTTGTGTCTTTTTCTTCTTGATAGTAGTAAGATCGTTCAGAGTAATGTCCTCCAGGTTCATCCATGCTAATGAGGTATAAGGTGTTTTGCTGATTTAGTGTTATTCCTAAATGTTGAGTAGTATTACATTGTGTGCATGTACTAAAGTTTTATCATTCTTCCACTGATAGATATTTAGGTAGTCTCCATCATTTTGCCATTGTGGTTAGTGCTGCAATGAAAATGGGTGTGTGTATGTCTATTTGTGTCATGGCTCTTCTGTTGTATATATATCAAGTAGAGGGATTGCTGGGTCATAATGATATTTGTATTTCTAACTTTTTGATGCGGCACCATATTATTTTCCACAGTAGTTCAAACTTTTTACAGTTTCACCAGCACCCTTACCACCATTTGTTATTTTCTGTTTTTGAACTTTTCTGTTAATGCTGAGTTAAGATGATATCTCATTGTTTTGATTGGCATCTGTAATGGCTAACAATCATGAACATTTCTTCATCTTTCTTGGCCACCTGAATATTTTGTTTATTGAAGTGTCCCTGTCTTTTGCCTGTTACTTAATTGGATTATTGGTCTTTTTCTTGTTGAAATGTTGACATTTTTTATATTTTAGAAATTAGTCCTTGTTTTGATATGTCAGTGCCAAATTTTTTCCCCTAGTCTGTGGATTCCTTTTTTTTTTTTTTAAATTCTGTTGGCGAAATCTTTCACTGCACAAAAGAGTCTAATTTTTAGGAGAGTCCAGTAATCCAGTTTGTCTTCTGTTGTTTGTATTTTCGGTTATGCTTGATAGTGTGTTTGTGCCATGTATCAGGGCCATTTAGAGTGCCCCTGTTTTTTCATTGATGATCTTTACGTGTAGAATTTGTCTTTAATCTATCTTGAGTTCATTTTTTCACATGGTGTGAGGTATGGGTCCTGTTTTTTTCTACAAATTAATGCCTACCTTTGCCAGTACTGGTGTGGTTTTGTGGGTTAATGCTCTGGACTGCAAAATCATTTTAACCATCAACTCGGCAGTTGAAGCTCAACAGCTTCTCCTTGTAAAATCTATACAGGATCGTTTTGGGTCAGAACTGACTCTATGGCACTTAACAACAATAACAACATTTGTTAAAGAAACTATTTCTTTCCCATTTAATGTGTTTCAGCCTTTTGCCAAAGATCAACTCTTTGGCACTCCACGGCACATAACAACAACAACAACAACAACAACAACCACCTCTCGGTACTTAGTAGAATTCACTGGGTAAACCATCTGGACCCAGATCTTTGTTTTGTTTTTGTCAGGAATCTTTTAGTGACCATATCAATTTCTTCTTCTCTTTAAATTTGTCTGTTAGTCAGTTGACCATAAGTGGGTGGGTTTACTTCTGGGTTCTTAGTTTTGTTCCATTGGTCTATTGTCTGTTGTTTCAGTACCAGGTTGTTTTTATTACTGTGACTGTGTAGTACGTTTTGAGATCAGGAAGTGAGAGGCCTCCTACTTTTTCTTCTTTAGCAATGCTTTGCATATCTGGGACTCTTTTCTTTTCATATAATGTTGGTGGTTAGTTTTTCCATCTCTCTAAAGAATGATGTTGGAATTTTGGTTGGAATTGCATTATATCTATAGATTGCTTTGGGTATTATTGACATATCTTCCTATCTATGAACATGGTGTAGTTTTATATTTATGGAGATCTCTTTTGGTTTCTTGTTGTACTGTTCTCTAGTTTTCTTTGTTCAGGTGTTTTAGTTCTCTGGTTGGATGCTTTAGTATTTCATTTCTTGAGTGACAATTGTAAATGCTATTGTTTTCCTGATTTCCTTTTTAGAGCTGTCATTGTTTAATCTAAAGGACTCTTACTAATATTTTTGTGTTGATTTTGTACTCTGCCACTTTGTTGAATCGTTCAATGAATGCCAATACTTTTCTTGCCAGGTGTTTGGTATTTTCTATGTACAGGATCATATCATCTGCAAATAAAATTTTACTACTTCTTTGCCTTTGAGTTGTGGTGTTGGAGGAGAATACCGAAAGTGCCGTGGACTGCCAAAAGAACCAATAGATCTGTTTTGGAAGAAGTGCAACCAGAGTGCTCCTTGGAAGCCAAGATGGCTAAGCTTCATCTCTCCTACTTTGGACACATTGTCTGGAGAGAACAGTCGCTGAAGAAGGATGTCATGCTGGGTAAGGTGGAGGGTTAGAGAAAAAGAAGAAGACCCCCAACGAGATGGATCAGCAGGTGGCATCATTGATGGCGTCAAGTGTGGCAGCGGTAGTGAGGTTGGCCCAGGATCGGACATTGTTTTGTTCTGCTGTGCATGGGGTCATTATGAGTCGGTTCCAACTCGATGGCACCTGACAACAACAACAACAACAACAACAACAACTTCTTTGCCTATGTGGATGCCTTTGATGTTCCTTTCTTGTGTTACAGCTTTGGGTAAGACTTCCAGCACAATATTGAGTAGGAGTTGTGATAGAGGGAATCCTTGTCTGGTTCTCAATTACAAGGGAAATGTTTTCAGTTTCTCTCCATTGAGAGTAATGTGAGCTCTTGGTTTTGTATATATGCCCTTAATTATGATAAGGAATTTGTAGAATATTTTTATTAGGAATGAATGTTGGGTTTTTTCAGATGCCTTTTCTGTGTCAGTTCATATGATCATGTGATTTTTCCCTTTGTTTTATTTATGTAGTGAATTACATTTTTCTAATGTTGAAATGGTGAATCATCCTTGCTTACCTGTTATGACTCCCACTTAGTCATGATGGTTTTTGGGTTTGTTTTTGTAAGGTTGTTGGATTCTATTGGGTTGGCTTTTGTTGAGAACTTCCACATCTCTGTTCACGAGGAATATTGGCCTATCAATTTTATTGTTTAAATGATATTTTTGCTTGCTTTTGGTATCAGGGTTATGCTTGCCTCATAAAATGAATTCAGGAGTTTTCTATCCTTTTCTATATTCTGGAGTAGTTTGAGTAGAATTTGATATCAATTTATTTCAATATTTAGGAGCCCTGATAGCATAGTAGATTATGAGCTGGGCTGATAACCATAAATAAGGTCAGTAATTTGAATCTCCCACTCCTTGGGAGAATGATGGGGCTTTCTGCTCTTGTAAAGATGTATAGCATTGGTAACCATATACAGGGTCACTATGAGTCAGAGCTGACATGGCAGCATATAACTCCACCACCTCTGGTAATGTAGTGGTTACGAATCGGGCTGTGAACCGCAAGGTCAGATGTTCGAAACTACTAGCTTTTCCACAGGAGAAAGATGAGGCTTTCTGCTCCTGTAAAAATTTACAGCTTCAGAAACCCTGTACAGGGTCACTATGAGTTGGAACCGACTCCACAGCATATAACAACAACAACAACAACCACCTCTCGGTACTTGGTAGAATTCACTGGGTAAACCATCTGGACCCAGATTTTTGTTTTGTTTTTGTCAGGAATCTTTTAGTGACCTGATCAATTTCTTCTTCTCTTTAAATTTGTCTGTTAGTTTAGTTGTTGTTGTTAGGTGTTATCAAGTTGGTACCAACCCATAGCGACCTTATGCACAGCAGAATGAATCACTGCTTGATCCTGGACCAACCTCACCACTGTTGCCATGCTTGACCCTCCACCTTACCTAACATGATATCCTTGTCCAACTACTGGTCCCTCCTGACAATATGTCCAAATTATGAGAGATGAAGTTTGGCCATCCTGGCCTCCAAGTAGCACTCTGGTTGCACTTCTTCCAAAACGGATCTATTGGTTCTTTTGGCAGCCCATGGCACTTTCAATATTCTTCAGCACCATAACTCAAATGCATCAGTTCTTCTACGGTCTTCCTTATTCACTGTCCAGCTTTCACATGCATATGAGGTTATTGAAAATACCATGGCTTGGGTCAGGCGCACCTTAGTCCTCAAGCTGACATCTTTACTCTTCAACACTTTAAAAAGGTCTTGTGCAACAGATTTGCCTAATGAAATACGTCGTCTGATCTCTTAACTGCTGCTTCCATGAGTGTTGATGCTTGATCCAAGAAGAATGAAGTCCTTGACAACTTCAAGCTTTTCTCCATTGATAAGAATGCTGTTTATTGATCCAGTTGTGAGGATTTTTGTTTTCTTTACATTGAGATGCAATCCATACCTAAGGCTGTGCTCTTTGATTTTCACCAGTAAATGTTTTAAGTCCTCTTCACTTTCATTAAGAAAGGTTGTATCATCTGCATATTGCAGGTTGTTAATGAGTCTCCCTCCAATCCTGATGCCACGTTTTTCTTCATAGAACCCAGCTTCTCGGATTATTTGCTCAGCATACAAGTTGCATAAATATGGTGAAAGAATACAACCTTGTCACACAACTTTTTAAGTTTTAAAACATTCAGTGTTTCCATGTTCTGTTCTAACAACTGCTTCTTGGTCCAGGTACAGATTCCTCATGAGCACAATTAAGTGTTTAGTTAGGTATTGTGTTTCTAGAAATTTGCCCATTTGTTCTACATTGCCAAATTTGTTGGAATATAGTTTTTCATAGTATTCTGTTACTATTTCCTTTGGGTCTATTGTGATGTTGCCCATTTCATTATTTGTTGTTATTTGCATCTTCTCCTTTTCCTTTCTGTCATTTTTCTGGTTTCTGTTTCGTTTATTTCTGCTCTAATTTTTGTTATTTTTCTTCTGGTGCCTGTAGCCTTACTTTGCTGTTCTTTTTTGAATTGTTGGAGATGTTGGGTTAAGGTGTTAATTTTGCTGTTTCTGGTTCATTATTTGATTATAGTTTGTAAATGCTTTAGACAATTTTTTTATTTTTTTAAATCCTTATGAAGAAATCCTTAGTGCAACAGGTGAGAGCTTTGAATTCTTAAGAAAATTTTTATTAAATTTTAACTTCATAATGATATTTAAGTTTTGGCGTAATAAAAATAGGAGGGCGCAGTGAAATGAAGTTGTTATTAAGTGCTGTTGAGCTGGTTCCAACTTATAGGAATCCTGTATAGGGTGTCCGAGCAGCATCTGGTGGGTTTGAACCTCTAACCTTAAAGTTCAAAATGACTTTGTAGTCCAGCACATAATTCTGCAGTGCCACACCAGAGAGGTATATAACTTTGTGCTTTTTCAAAGAAGTAGACCATTCTACCCTTCTCTTAGACGGTGGCTTCTTTGTGGCTTTGACTTAAGAGTTGTGATATACTTTAGAATTGGGGATAAGAGAAAATGTAGTGATGTTTCAAGTTACTGCACTTCTTTAGGCCATTACAGGATCTTGACTGAGGTAACTTAAAGAATTGTTGTTGTTGTTGTTATGTGCCATGGAGTCGGTTCCAACTCATAGCGAAATCTTTAAGGGAGCAGAAAGCCTCATCTTTCTCCCACGGAACAGCTGGTAGTTTCAAACTGCTGACTTTGTGGTTCGCAGCCCGATTCGTTACCACTACGCTACCAGAGCTCCTTTGGTAGGGCAAAATTCTGCTGCATTTGCTTGTCTTTTAAGGCTTTCTGGGTTGATTTGGTCAAATAGCTATTATTTTAGGCAGATGTGTCCATTTTACATAAAAGCAGTCACTCATTTCATTTAATAATTCCTGAAACTTTTTTGGGTGGTGGTTATCTTAAGTCAGAAAGCATGAGGTAATTAAGACTGGACTTGAAAAAATTTATATCTAAAATGATTCCTCATGGTTTAAACACAGAAAGAAATTCTTATTTCAGTTCTCAGTAACCATTTGCAAAAAATTCTTAGGAATAGCTTTTTAACCACTGAAGATTTGATCTTCTATTATTAATGGTATCATTTGTATAGTATAAGGTGAAATGTTTCCAAGTATTGGGTAGTAGTGAAGTAGATGAATAGACTGTTGGAAAACTATGCTCTGTCAGTCTTCTTTGTTTATGCAAACCTTGCAAGCAAATCATAGCAGCTGTTGTTGTTTTTGTCTTCTGAAAATAATCAGTAGCCTTGAAAGATAGAGATAATGTGTTTCTGCAAAGACAGCTCTTCTTAGTACCCATTATTATTTTCTTAAAGTCTGGGGCCCCAACCTCAAGGTTCTTTTCTTATTTTGCAGGCACCCTTATAGGCTCACCCACATCATTCCCTTGGGATTTGGTGTGGCTAAGATAACTAGACAAGCCAGGGGAAAAAAATTCAAAACTTTAGTAGGACTTTCTAAACTGATGACTTTGTGAATGTTTTTCAGTTTTGTTTCGCTTTAAAGACCTGACTATAGGAAGATTTCAGATGATGCATTGTAAATGTGGTTTAAACAAAGATGATGCACAATTCCAGTTGACAGATTCATACTAACAGAAAATACCTTTCCTTCAAAACATTTTTATAAAAAATTTTTCCGAATTAGAAATACCGCTTTCATTCCCTACATGAACTTTTGGTTGTTTTTGGAGTAACTATTCTGATGGAGTCCTATTGTGCTAGACTGCAAGTCAGTTTGAACTGTAGGTTCAGTGGTTCAAGCTCACTAGCTGCTCCTTGGAAACCCCCTATACAAGGTCGCTATGGGTTGGAACTGACTTGATGGCACTTAATAACAACAACATTCTGATGGATAAGAAGGTTTTTAACAGAATATGAAAAAATTTGGAAAACTGTAATGTATTTTATCAATTTGTTGTGGTGGTTGCAAACTGTCACATGTTCTTGTTTTCTCCTTAATGTATCACTCTGAGGAGAGGACCTTGTATGAGTTTTAAGTTGAGATGGTGCAAAACCAGAGTAGAGGCTGTATGTGACTTCCTCTGGCCTCACAAGGGAGAAAGAGAATGAAACTCAAATTCAGCCCAAGACCAATTTCTGTGAAGCCAGAGGTCAGACATTTCTCCACCTTCCAACCTTCTTTACCCTGTTCTGACGACAGCCATCCTTTCCACAGCACTCTCTGTGTCACATCTGTGTTCAATAATATGTTGCAGTGGCCACACAGAAGTTAGAGACAGGGCTCATAATTATGGTGTTTATTAAAGAAATGAACAGCATACAATTCAGGATCAGAAATAACTCAGGATGCAGCAGTTCTCCAGTCAGGAATGTCTCTTTTCTGCAGTACTGCAGGCAAGCCTCACTGCAGACATGCCTCCCCCATTCTTGTGTTTGATTTCTTAGCTGTATGGCTCCTTTGACTCTGTCCTGCTTGGGCAAGTGTTACAAAGCTCCATTAGCCAGACTGTAAATGCCCTAGGGCACATTTTACAAAGCATTCTCCTACCTATAAACACTCAGCTTTACTCTGATTGGTCCAGCAAGTCTGCAGCTGCTCTGTGTTTCCATACTGCTGTCCCTGCCACTGCCTCAGCTACTGCTGTTGCTGCTTTTCCAGGTAGGGATCTCATGCTCCACTCATACTCTTTGTTAATATAGTGGGATGGTAAAACTAACCAATCCTGATGTTAGAGACCTGTACACTCTATTTGCATGGTCCCATCCAATCATTTGGAGCTCTGGCGATGTAGAAGAGTTATGCATTGGACTGCTAACTGTAAGGTCAGCATTTCAAGTCCACCAGCTGCTCCACACTAGAAAGATGAGGTTCTCTGCTCCTGTAATGATTGACAGCCACAGCAACCCTACACAGGCTTGGTATGAATCAGAACTGACTCAATGGTACATAGCCACCACCACCACCATCACTACCCAGTCATTTGGTGGAAATTAAGATGACTTTGGTTAGAAAACCCATATTCAGAGTATCACAAATGGTAACTTACAGTGCATTTTCTTTTGAATCACAGTGTTTATGACAGCAGTATTTAGTAAAACTGCTGGTTATTAGACTGTAGAATTACTAGTACTGCAAAGAATCTTGTAACTGCCAATTTAACTTTATGATTTATTTTAAAAGAAGGAAAATGAAGTCCAGATATATAAAATGTTTTATCTAAAGATTCATAGCTAACTGTCACTAGGGAGAGGTTTGAAGCTCTGGTAGCGTAGTGGTTATGAATCGGGCTGTGAACCTCAGGGTCAGCAGTTTGAAACTACCAGCTGTTCCGCGGGAGAAAGATGAGGCGTTTTGCTCCTGTAAAGATTTATAGTCTCAAAAACCCTGTATAGGGTCACTTTGAGTCAGAACCGACTCCACGGCACATAACAACAACATAGATACATATCTTGTCATGCTGAATTAGGTTGGGAAAGTAAATACCTCAAGAACGACATGGTAATGAAACAGTTTACAGCAGGGCCTACCAAAATTTGGTACAGTGGTGTGAGATGCCTTTAGTTGGTCTAGTGATGAATCTTTCTAATTTTCAGAGTTATACGAGGGTAGGTAATAAAGAGTACTGCTACTAGGGTTCCATTGTATACATGCATGGATTTTTACCAAACAAAACATGTTTTTAAACATGTCTCAGTGCATAGTGGATGGCTGAACACAGTTCTTTCAGTGGTGCACTTACCTTAATTTTGTTAGCTGAAGTTGCAAAACTTTATGGGAGCAAACAGTCTCATTTTTCTCCTATGCATTGGCTGGAGGCTTTGAACTGCTAATTGTGATTAACAGTCCAATGTGTGACCCACAGCACCACCAGTGTTCCTTAGTCTAAAATTTTAGTGTTATACAGTATCTGTTTTATAATCTTTTGACCTATGAATGGAGTCCTGCTTTTTTTTTTTCCTGTGAGCATACTTATTTATAACTGTTCCTCTATTTTTGAGTTGAACAAAGACATCAAATCTTTTTCAGTTTTTATATTTTTCTTATAGAGGAGAAAGTGAAGAATCCATTTTTAAGCATCTGAAATAGTCCTATTGACTTTTAGGATAGCCACTATATTCTCTAGGTTGTTGTTGTTAAGTGCTGTCAAGTTGGTCCTGACTTATAGGGACTTTGTATAGGGTTTCTGAGGAGTGGCTCGTGACTTTCAACCACCGACCTTGTAATTCAAACTGACCTTGTATTCCACTGCTTATCCTGTATTGCTATCAGTCAAAAACCCATTTCCATCAAGAGGATTGCAACATAGTTTCTGTATAGTACAGAGCAGAGTTGTTCCATAGGGTTTCCAAAGACAGAAAGAGACTGCTCCATCTTTCTCCTGTAGAGCAACTCATGGGTTTGAACTGCCAACCTTTTGGATTAGTAGCCCAGCATTTAACCACTACTTAACCACTGCCAGGACTCTTAATGTGCTCTGTTCACTCTTTAATCAGCTTTGGTTTGGGTAAGTAGGAAGTGCTTTCTTTTAGAAAGTTGGAAGACAGAATAAAGCAGTTAAAACTCTCTTATTCTTCCATTTGAATTTTTTACCCTCTTCTTATTGTTAAATGCCGTTGAGTTGTTTCTGACTCATAGGGACCCTGTATAGGATTTCTGAGGAGCAACTGGTGGGTTTGAACTGCTGACTTTGTATTTCATAGTCCAGTGCTGATCCTACAGCACAGCACCAGGAGTCCTCTGGGGAAATATAAAAATAAGTTTACGGTTAATTTTTGAGCAGGTAATATAAATAGACATGGTGGATATGACTTTTTTTATTTTTTTAAAATTGGATATTTAAGATAGGAACTTACTGTTTTGGATTATAAATACTGTTGACTTGTCCATTCACCTTAACCAAACCATGCTGAAAATTTTTCAGTTATAAATAGTTAGATTTTTATTGAAGTGCTTTTTCCCCCTTTGAAAATGTTAAGAGTTCTAGAATTATTTAATTCATGGGACGTTCTAGAGAAGCTGCCAAGTTATAGCCCAGTTTACGTGAACTATTTAACCTATTAGAAGGGTGTGGTCATTTGCTCACAAATGAGACATGGAATCATAAAGTTTAAATGGCTTAATGTTAGTAACTATTACTTCATGGGAAGGGATCCTAGTACCACCACAATAGATTTCATTTTTTTTTTTTTAAAGGCACATTGGTATGTTTTGAATCTTTATGGTATTTCTGAGTAGGAACAATTCACACTACTTTTAGTACACCTCTTTTGGTAGACAGAAACATTAAATCTTGTTATTTGCACTTTACAGTCACAACCTTTTTGCATAATTACAAATTCTGTTGGCTACTGTGAAAACCCTAGGTGTGTGTGAGAACAGTTAAGAATACTTTCATTCACACAATGCTAAGTGCTGATTTAGTGGGTGTAAGAAAGATTTAAAAGTCCTGGTGGCATGGTGTTTAAAGCAGTTGATTTTTAATAAAAATTTCAGCGGTCATAACTTACCAGTTTCTCCCAGTTGGCATCCATGAAGATCTCTTACTTGGAAATCCTATGGATCAATTCTTCTCTGTCCTGTTGGTTCACTGTGATCAGAATAGACTTGAAGGAATTGGGTTTGGTTTGGTTGTATTCTCAAAGTACAAGAAACACTTTTAAGAAGAGGAAAAAAAGACTTAAGAAAAAGAAATTAAAATACACATTCATATATATATTCTCTTGTTATGTTGTTGTTGTTCTTAAGCGCTGTCAGGTTGGTTCTGACCCATAGCTACTCTGTATAGGGTTTCTGAGGAGGAGCTGGTGAGCTTGAACTTCCGACCTTGCAATTCAAACTAACTTTGCAGTCCAGTGCATTAACCCACAGCGCCACACTAGGACTCTGAGGTATGTCAACATTTTAACTGCCTGACTTTACCAGCCATTCACTAGAAACCCTATATAGGGTTGTTATGGGTTGGAACCGATTCAACCGTACTTAACAACAAGAACAACAATTATGAATTGAGTGAAGGTTTACAGAGCAGATTGTGTTCAATATTCAACAAAATCATCCACAAAAGTCATTTCATTTCAAAGATTGCAATCCCCTCCAAGTAACATCAATTTGTTTCACTTCCTCCTTATGATTCTTGACTTATTTAACCTCTTTTCCAACCCTCTTTGTACTTTATCCTTAGCAAATACTGCCCCCTCCTGATACTGAATGGTTGACTATTCTATGGTATGCATTGTTGTTTGTTGTTGTTAAGTGCCATCATATTGATTCTGACCCATAGCTACCCTCTATAGGGTTTCTGAGGCACAGCTGGTGAGCTTGAACAGTCCAGTGCATTAACTCACAGCACCACACCAGGACTCTATGGTATGCATACCTCACCAGTATTGTTGTCCCCCAACCTCCCTTTCCTCCAACCCCCTCTTCCCCCGCCCCTCCCCCAACTTTCCCAGGTACTGTATGGCTGAAAATTGAGTCATGTAGGTGAGTTCAGTTCTAGACTGAAGGGTGACCAAGGGTCATGGTCTTGGGTTCCTTCAGTCTCTTTCTGACTAGTAAACCTGTTTTTGTTATTTTTTTATAATCTTGACCTTTGTTCCACACTTTGCCGTACTCTATCTAGATCTTTCTCCACCACTTGTCTGTCAGTTTGTTGTACTGTGTTGGCTTGTGAGTTGCTGTGATTCTGGAAGCTATGCCACGGGTATTTAAAATACCAGCAGGGTCACACACGGTGCACAGGTTTCAGATGAGCTTTCAGACAGAGACAGACTAGGAAGAAGGAGAGATGACCTACTTACGAATATTTAGTCACTGAAAACCTTATGAATAGTAGAGAAACACTGTCAGATATAGTGCTGGAAAATGAGCCCCTCAAATTGGAAGGTACTCAAAATGCAACTGGGGAAGAGCAACCTCCTCAAAGTAGAGCTGACTGTGTTGATGCGAATGGAGTAAAGCCCGTGGGAGTAAAGCCCTTGGGACCATCATTTGCTGATGGGGCACAACTCAAAATGAAGAGAAACAGCTGTAAACATCCATTAATAATTGGAACATGGAATGTATGAAGTATGAAACTAGGAAAATTGGAAAGTGACAAAAATGAAATGGAACACATAAACATCGATATCTTAGGCATTAGTGAGCTGAAATGGACTGGTATTGGCCATTTTGAATCTGACAAACACATGTTTTACTGTGCCGGGAATGACAAATTGAAGAGGAGTGGTGTTACATTCATTGTCAAAAAGAACATATCTAGATCAGTCATGAGGTACAACAGTGTCTGTGATAGGATAATATCCATGCGCCTACAGGGAAGCCCAGTTAGTACCACTATTATTCAAATGTACACACTAACCACTAAAGCCAATGAGGATGAAATAGAAGATTTCTATCAACTTCTTCAATCCGATGTTGAACAAACCTGCAATCAAGATGTATCGATCATTAGTGGTGATTGGAAAATAGGGCCTTGGTGATAGAAATGATGCTGGAGACTGCATGATAGAATTCTGCAAAATCAATGATTTATTCATTTCTAATACCTTAGACAGCATAAGAGACGATTATACATATGGACCTCACCAGATGGAATACATAGAAATCAAATTGACTACATCTGCAGAAAGAGACGATAGAAAAGCTCCCTATCATCAGTCAAAACAAGGCCAGGGGCAGATTGTGGAACAGACCACCAATTGCTCATATGTAAATTCAAACTGAAGCTGAAGAAAATGAAAACAAGTCCAT
>NW_006408688.1:7281586-7282833 GCF_000296735.1 Chrysochloris asiatica | reverse complement strand
CTGATGTCTGATGGATCATGGCTGAAAGCAAAGAATATCAGAAAGATGTTTACCTGTGCTTTATTGACTACACAAAGGCCTTCGATTGTGTGGATCATGACAAGCTATGGACAATGTTGCAAAGTATGAGTATTTTGGAACACTTAATTATGCTCATGAGGAATCTGTACATGGACCAAGGATTGTGTGTATCATAACAAGCTATGGACAACATTGCGAAGTATGGGTAGTTTTAATTGTGCTCATGAGGAATCTATACCTGTACCAAGAGGCAGTTGTTCGAATAGAACATGGGAACACTGACTGTTTTAAAATTAAGAAAGGTGTGTGATAAGGTTGTATTCTTTCATCATACTTATTCAACCGGTATGCTGAGCAAATAATCCGAGAATCTGGGATATATGAAGAAAAACATGGCATCAGCATTGGAGGAAGACTCATTAACAATCTGAAATGTGCAGATGTTACAACCTTGTTTGCTGAAAGTGCAGAGGACTTAAAACATTTACTGATGGAGATCAAAGAGCACAGCCTTCGGTATGCATTACATCTCAATGTAAAGAAAACAAAAATCCTCATCATTGGATCAATAAACAACATTCTTATCACTGGAGAAAAGATTGAAGTTGTCAAACACTTCATTCTTCTTGGATCAACTATCAACACTTATGGAAGCGGCAGTCAAGAAATCAAGCAACGAATTGCATTAGGCAGATCTACTGCACAAGACCTTTTTAAAGTGTTGAAGTGCAAAGATGTCAGCTTGAGGACTAAGGTGTGCCTGACCCAAGCCATGGTATTTGCAATTAACCTCATATGCATGTAAAAGCTGGACAGTGAATAAGGAAGACCATAGAAGAATTGATGCTTTTGAGTTAGGGTGTTGGAGAAGAATATTGAAAAGTGCCATGGGCTGCCAATAGAACCAACAGATCTATGTTGGAAGAAGTGCAGCCAGAGTGCTCATTGGAGGCCAGTATGGCCACACTTTGTCTGTCATACTTTGGACATAATGTCAGTAGGGACCAGTAGCTGGAGGATACATGTTTGGTTAGATGGATGTTCAGAGAAAAAGAGATGGATTGGCAAAGTGGCAGGATCAATGGACTCAAAAGTGGCAACAATTGTGAGGTTGGCCCAGGACCAGTCAGTGTTTCGTTCTGTTGTTCATAGGGTCGCTATGAGTCAGTGCCAACTTGATGGCACCTAACAAGAACATCAATCTAGATCTTTCTAATGTGATCCCT
>NW_006408688.1:7278881-7280636 GCF_000296735.1 Chrysochloris asiatica | reverse complement strand
ATTTGTTGGAGTACAACTCTTAATAGTATTCTGTTATCCTTTTGATTTCATTGTGACATTGCCATGTGGTTTCTAATGCGAGTTACTTGTGTCCTCTCCCTCTTTTCTTTAGTTAGTTTTGCCAATGGTTTGTCAATTTTATTAATCCTTTCAACAAGAACCAGCTTCTTGTCCTATTGATGCTTTCTTTTTTTCGGTTTTCCATCTCGTTTATTTTTGTTCTTATCTTTATTATTTCCTTTCTTTTAGTGACTGTAGGTTCCCTCTGCTGGTCTGCTTCTAATTGTTGGAGATTGCTGTCTCTTCCTGGGTAATGTAGGGAGAAAAAGCTCCCGCCTTCAGGAAAGATGTGTGATCAAAAGGACCAAAAGCAGAAGAAATATAAATGCAGAGACAAATACCACCCCTTTGGAACAGAAATAAAGCTGTGGTCGACTGTCCAGTGCTACACAGTCAGTGTGTGTGCAAGGTAGAAGCCTCCAGCAGTGGGTGAGGGTGTCCGCTCCCTCAGACCCCTCTTCTAGTCACTACAGTATAGGTGCACAGGTAGATATTGAGAAGTTAATGGGAGAAAGATTGTCCACTATTTTTGTCTGTGAAGGTCACTTCAGTCTCTGTATGTGCATAGCACAGTTTTCAAAATGGTTGAGTCCTTTTATGTTGGGATTTTACAGATAGTATTATAAGAGTCCTGCACACGGAGCTCAGGTCGCGCAGCAGCGGCGAATGGGGCCGCGAACCACAAGGTAAGCAGCTCGAAACCACTAGCTGCTCCTTGGGAGAATGGCAAGGTGCTCCGCTCCCGCAAAGACCCGCAGCCCCAGAAACCCCGCACAAGGTCGCCTAGAGTTGGAACTGACTCCAGGGTGCACAGCCACCAAGGGTCTCACACAAATCAATCTTAGGGCTGTGTTTCCGTGGCTGAAGTTATTAGTGGCTGCCAAGCTCCTTTTCTCTATACCGCGGGGAAACTGCGGGGTCAGGGATGTTTTTTTGGGGTGCTTATCCACCCGCCTGATGGCGTCCTGGCTGAGCAAAGAAGGAGCAATAGCGAAGATGCAGAAGAAATGTGTAGAGTCTTCCAGGCCTCTTTTTCCAAGTGTCTCTGCGCAGCTTTTAGAGCCAGTTCACTGAGCCAGAATGGTTGTAGCCCTGCCCCCTAAACTCAGCCAGGGCGGGGTAGCCACAGAGGGAGTCCAGTTTCCAGATTCCTAACTTGGAGTATTTTCCTTAATATCGTGATTTTTTTCACTTGTGAGGGCAGGAAACTGACGTCCTAGACCTTATGGTAGATTTAGAGGTCTGGAGTTATTCTGTGAGCGCTTCCTCGGTGAGATCCTCGTCCCTCTAGCATGGAGACTTCCCTACCTGGTTTTCGCTACTGTCACCCCAACTGGAAATAAATTTGATATTCTTGATATTTTGGGGAGTTTTTTTCTGATTTCATGCATTGGTGGTGCTGGGAACAAGAACCTGCTGCCAACTGAAAGGCTGGGTGGGGTCTGCAGTCAGTAACCACTTTGCATGACAAAGATGCAACAGTACACTTCCGCAAATCCTTACAGTCTTAGAGACCCCATTGGACAGCTCTACTCATACTCACGAATCACAACAACTCAATCTTCCACAGCAGGACAGACAGACAGAGGAGTGAATAGAGTTAAGCTCCTGGGAGAAAAGCACACAGAATCTTCATTTGCTGATGGGCCACAACTCAAAATGAAGAGAAACAGCTGTAAACATTCATTGAAAATC
>NW_006408688.1:7258580-7276316 GCF_000296735.1 Chrysochloris asiatica | reverse complement strand
GTGGCATCATTGATGGCATCAAGTGTGGCAGCAGTGAGGTTGGCCCAGGATCGGACATTGTTTCGTTCTGCTGTGCATGGGGTCACTATGAGTCAGTTCTGACTCGATGGCACCTGACAACAACAACAACTCATACTCACAGTGTTGTACATGAGTCAGAATTGACTTAGTGGCACCAGACTTGGTTTTTTTTCCTGAGAAGAACTAGAGGCCACTTTTATCCCTATTAGGTCTTTTTCAGTGGTGATTCTGTATACTTGATCTTTGAAATTCAATTGTATGAAGGGAATGTTTAGCTGATTGCAGTCACTGATGTGTAACTGGTGGGACTTGACTTGTTTCTTGCAAAGATGGGGCGCTATCTATGTCTTTCCCTTATGAGTTCCCCTGCACAGGCTCGCCTGCTATGGGTAGTTTCCCTGTGTCAGTTTGAAGTATTACTCTTGTTCTTCCTAGTCCTAGTGTCTTTCTTGGACCACAGCAAGATTCTACATTACTCTATTGCAGCATCACAGTCTCCTTTCATCCCTTCCCAGTTGTGCAGTCAATAAACTAACATGGCCACATTGCCTTGCTTTAAAGAAAAGTGGGCTCCAGTTTCCTCAAAGTTGTACCTTTTCTGTGTTCCTTTTTTGTGGTGTTACTAAGCCCCATCTCAAAATAGCTGTGATGAGCAAGCACTCCTAATGTTAATAAGTTCTCCCAACTTCTGTGCTGCCCCCACTATTGTTTTTAAGTGCTGTTGAGTCAGTTCCTACTCATAGCAGCCCTGTATAGGACTTCGTACTTGCGGCTCGTGGGTTTGAACTGCTGACCTTCAGATGCAAACCGTCCGTACGGTCCAGTGCATTATCCTGAAGCACCACACCAGGACTTTGCCCCCACTATTATTGTTGTTATTGTTGTTAAATGTCCTTGAATCAGTTCTGATCCATAGTGACCCTGTATAGGGTTTCCGAGGACCTTGTGGTTCAAACTGACCTTGCAGTCCAGCACAGTAACCCACAGCGCTACTCCAGGACTCCACTATTACTCTCCCTCAGTTTTGGACTTACCCTAACTCCCTTTAACACTTATTTTGCTATTTGGAGTTTTGAGATCTCAGTGTGGGCTTGTTTTATTTGTTGTCTATTGGATTTGTTGCTGGGAGAATAAATGGGAGCCTCTTCTCTCTTTGCCATCTTGCTCTGCCTTGTAATCTATTTACTTTTAAAATGTTTGGTGATAAGGGATGACTTCTGCCAGTTTTCCTCCAAGTTTTTGTTGTGAATTGAGTGATAGTTTACATGGGAGAACATCGGGTTTACACTTGTTGTTTCATGGCAATGATTACAATCTCCTCCGTGCATCATCATTCAACAGTATTTGCTTCTTTTCCCTCTTTTTTTTTTTTTTTTTCCCCCGGGGGGAGGAGGGGGAGTGTATACAGAAACACTCAGGAATATATAATCATTTAAACAGCCAAAGGACACATTCTGCAAGCCTGCCTCCTGGCTGCCAGCACACATTCTTTTTCTTTCCATGAGTCTAGAGTCCTCAGCTGTTATCTCTCTCCATGTCCTCATCTCTGCCTCCATCTCTGGTGTTTCTGCTTCTCTGGATAGGGTCCCACATTCCACTCGTGCTCTTCTCTCTTGATGGTCCTAGGGTCCTCTATTTCTGGACTGTAAGATTAATGACACCTCCCTTTTTGTTACAAAACTTCTACCTTTACAGTTGACTTCTGTCACTTTTTAAAACATATTATGTTATATGTAACCACAAAGATAATATAAAATATGCAGAAAAGGAAATGAGACGGGAATCAAAATGTTTCACTTAAAAAAATCAGCTAAACTCAAAAAAGGGTAGTAATAAAGGAAATGAGGACCAAAAATGTAAAAGTAAAAAGGAAGGCAGAAATCCTTCTGTATCAGGTAAAATGGATAAAAATCAAACTCAGTATCCAACTCTGTGGCACCCAACTTTTGCCTGCTTTCTTTTCCTTCATCACCACCACCATCATCATTGTTGGAGTGGAGGGAATCCATTATTATTACTATAGTGGAGAGAATCTTAACATAATTCATAGGTATAAAAAAATAGAATGATTTTGCTTTGGTGGTGTTGTGCAGTGGAGTCGTTCCGACTCATAACCACCCTGTATAGGGTTTCCAAGGCTGTAAATTTTTCCAGGAGCAGAAAGGCTCACCTTTCTCCCAAGGAGCAGCTGATAGTTTCGAACTGCTGATCTTGAGGTCAGCAGCCCTATTCGTAAAACCACTATGTTACCTATATGTTTCAGCAAAGCATATTGTTGTTGTTAGGTGCCATCGAGTTGGTTCTGACTCCTAGTGACCCTGTGTGCAACTACACAAAGCACTGCCCAGTCCTCTCCCATCCTCAGAATTGTTGGTCTGTTTGAGCCCATTGTTGCAGCCACTGCATCAGTCCGCCTCATTGTGTGGTCTCTCTCTTTTCAGCTGACCTTCCACTTTACTAAACATGATGCCCTTCTACAGGCAATGACCCTCTTTGTCAAGTCAAGAGATGAAATCTCACCATCTTCACTTCTAAGGAACACTCTGGTTGTACTTCTTCCAAAGCAGATTTATTTGTTCTGGCATTCCATGGGTATATTCATTATTTTTTGCAAACATCATTATTCAAATGCATTATCTTTTCTTTAACCTTCCTTATTTGTTGTCCAGATTTCACATGCTTATGAGGTGACTGGAAATACCATGGCTTGGGTCAGATGTACCTTAATCCTCAAAGTGACACCTTTGTTCTTTAACACTTTAAAGAGGTCTTTTGCACTATTTTGCAATAGTTTTGATGAAAGTCATTTAGATAGATTTTCTAATCAAGCAATACACTTAGTTGTTTTTTTCACTCTCAAAATGCTTATTAATAGGATGTTATGCCAATTTACTGTTTAGGAGCTGTTGCATTTCTATAATTTTTCATTACATTAGGCTTTGTTTTAGGATTTAATGTCAGATTAATACTATAAGTGAATTCCGATTAGTTAATCCCAGGTATTTGCAATTTTGTGTTGATTTTTCCCCTTTTCTTAAATCAGCGGTGAGTGGGATTGTTGTTGTTGGTTCAGTTCTAACTCATACTGGCCCTGTGTAGGGTTTCTGAGGAGCGACTCGTGGGTTTGAACTGATGACGTTGTGGTTAGCATCCCAGTGCTTACCCTACAGTGCCACACCAGTAAGTGAGATTAAGATTGTTGAATTTAATTTGAGTTTCCAGTGATATTATGATAACGCTGGTCTTTAAAAGTATGGTGTGTTTAGTGGTACACATTCTTGCTTTTGGCAGTCTCTGCTTTTATTACGTACAAGGTGGCTTCAGAAAGTTCAATGACAAATGGAATAAAAAGGAGCTCTGGTAGTGTAGTGGTTACAAATCAGGCTGCTAACCTCAAGGTTGGCAGTTCAAAACTACCAGCTGTTCCACGAGAGAAAGATGAGGCTTTCTGCTCCAGTAAAGATTTACAACCCTCAGAAACCCAGTGCAGGGTTGCTGTGAGTCGGAACCCACTCCACGGTACTTAACAACAACAACAGAGTCGGAACTGACTCCACAGCACATAACAACAACACAGAGGTTTGGAAGGCAGCCATCACTCAATATATCACCTTAAGGATGTTACGTTTGAATAATATGTGTTCAGGCAGTTAGTCTTGCTTTTAGTAGGTGCTTCTTCCTTTCTTTTCTTTGTGATTGAATTAACAATTTAAACCCAAAATAGAGAATTTTTATAAAGATTATTTTCTCTCAGAACTTAGTTCCTACTTTAAGTGTAGTCAGTGAAGCGCTATTTTCCCAAACAATGACTAGAGTACTGATAACAAAAGAACAAAAGAGAGAACATAGTCTTCTTTAAATTTTGAATTCAACTAGTAATTACCCTTAAATTAAAATGCCAGGAATTCTAGTCTTAACTTTCCAGTTTCAAGAAATGAGTTGTCAGGATTCTGATACACTGTATTCTTTTACAAAAACATTATTAAACTTTTGGGGGGTTTTGTGTGGTGATGCAGGATAATGCACTGGACTGCAAGGTTAGTTTGAATTGTGAGGTCTGCTGTTCAAATTTACTAGCCACTCCTTGGAAACTCTATACAGTGTTGCTATGAGTCAGGACCAACTCCACAGCATTTAACAACAACAAAAATAGACACAATGCACAGTGTTTTTTAGAAACTAGAAAAGCAGAGAATATCTTTTTTTCCTTTAACCCTGCTCCCCAAAGCATACTGCTATTAAGTTTGTTTTCTTTCTAAAATTTTTTATTGTGTATTGAGTGTAGGTTTTCAGAGCAGATCATCATTTTTACATTCATCAAATCATTTATTTACTTTGGAATGATTACAATCCTATCCATGTACCAGTAAACTGTTTTGACTTCTATTTACTCTGGTAGCGTAGTGGTTACGAATTGGGCTGCTTAATCTTAAGGTCGGCTGTTCGAAACTACCTGCTGTTCCATGGGAGAAAGATGAGGCTTTCTGCTCCCATTAAGATTTACAGCCTCGGAAACCCTGTACAGGGTCACTATGAGTCGGAACCGACTCCACAGTATTTAACAACAATAACAACAACTTGAACTTGAACTTGAACTTGTAGAGTTCTGATGTGGCACTGGATGAGCACTGGAGCGCAAGGTCGTTTGAACCACAAGGTGGGCGGGGAAACCTACCAGCAGCTCTTGGAAACCCTATACTATGTTGCTCTGAGTCTTAACTTTTTACAACATTGGTCTCAACAGTTTTTGTCCCTTTGTGATTGTTGTTGTTAATTCCGACTTATAGTGACCTTATAGGACAGTGTTGAATTACCCAGCCCATAGGTAATTCCAAGACTGTAGTCTTTATGGAAATAGAGTACCACATTTACCCGCTGAGGTCCTGGTGGGTTGTAACCACCAACCTTTCAGTTAACAACTGCTTGATTACTGTACCACCAGGGCTTTTGCTGACTATGGCAATAGTCTTCTAATTTATAATCTATTTTCAATCAGCAACCAGAGTGATTCTGCATAAGTCAGATCCTTTTATTTCTTTGCGCTTCAACAATAGTTTCTCATCTCCTTCATCAAAATCCTTCTGTCCTATGAAATTCTAAGTCATTTGATAATTTCTGTCTCATTGCCCACTACACTTTCCTTATTCCATTTACCACAGTTGTTGTTTTTGTTATTATTACATGTCATCAGTCTATTCTGACTCATAACAATCCTATGCACAATAGAAGAAAACACTGTCTAATCCTGCACCATCCTTACAATCGTTAAGCTTGAGCCCATTGCTGCTACCCCTGTGCCAGTACATCTTGTTGGGGTCTTCCTCTTTTTAGCTGATAATCCACTGTACCTAGCATGATGTCCTCCAAAGACTGGTCCCTCCTGATAATATGTCTGAAGTATGAGAGACGAAGTCTCACCATCCTGGCTTCTAAGGAACATTCTGGTTGTACTTCTTCCAACACAGATTTGTTTGTTCTACTAGCAAACCATGGTACTACTAATATTCTTCTCCAGCACCATAACTCCAATGCATCAATTCATCCATTATTTATTATCCAACTTTTGCATGCATATAAGGCTATTGAAAATACCATGATGTGGGTCAGATGCACTTTAGCCCTCAAACTGACATCTTTGCTCTTGAACATTTTAAAGGAGGTCTTGTGCAGCGAACCCTGATATTATGCAGCAGTAGTCTCCTGGATATTCCTTAAATAGGTTTCATGGTCCTAACTTTGTGCTTGCTCTTTGCTCCTTTACCTGGAGTATCCTCTATTAGGTGTTTTGCTAGCTTGCCCCTCATGTAACTCAGATCTTGACTTAGAGTCATCTCAGTGAGGCCTAAAGGTCTTTCCAGGCTGAAATTCTGCCCTGCTTCCATGACGTGCCCTGTAACACCTTCCTGCCTAATTTTTTCTTCTGTACATTGATTACTATATATTTTAACTATTTATCTTTTTTATCAAGCAAGATTTGCTGAAGAAAATAAATTTTGTTGAAGCAGTTGAATGAATGTATTGTGTGCATATAATGTGTCAAATATCATGTGGGCACTAGGATATGTTGATTGACCAGACAAAAATCCTTGCTGTTTGGGAAGTTATATTTTTTGTGAGGATTAAAGTATGATGAATTGTTATTCATGGTAGTTGCTAAAACCAAGTGGGGACCATGTCTGACTTCCTTTGGCTTTACGAGGGGAAGAGAGAATAAAATTCAAAATCAGCCCAAGGCCAGTTCCTATGAAGTGAAGGTCAGACATGCCTCCCCTCTACGACCTTCTTTACTTCATTCTGACACCAACCATCCCTCCCACAGCACTCTGCTTCACATCTGGGTTTGATAATTAATTGCAATAGTCACAGAGAACGCATAATCATACTCACAATTAAGGAGTTTATTAAGGAAGTGAACAGGGTACAACTCCAGATCAGAAAAGCTGAGGACGAAGCTGTTCTCCAGTCAGGAATGCCTTTTGTCTGCCATACTGCAGGCACACCTCACTGTTGTCTTTGGCCTCTCAGACATGTGCCCCCTTGACCTCTGCCCATCTTGGACAAGTATTACAAAGCTCTTTTTGCCAGTCTACAATAACCCAAAGGGCATATTTTGCAAGCCAGTCTCCTGCCCGTAGGTACTCAGTGACTCTATAGGATTTCCATGGAGTGGTGGATGGGTTTGAACCACCAACCTTCTGGTTCAAACTGACCTGTGGCCCAGTGCTTTATTTATATTTATTTCTGTGTATCACCATTATGTATCAGTCTTACTACTTGCAATTTTCTTTTTCTAGAATTTCCAGATTTACAGAATGACTACACATTGATGGAAAGAAAAGCATAAACCTTTATCTTCTTTCACTATGGAGGCAGGTTTGGCAGATGGTGGAGAACCTGACCGAACTTTGGTGAGTGATTAAAATATAGAATACGAAGATACTGTTATGTAAAGCTGTAAAGTTTTATGGGAGCTATGGGGCTAAAATGTATTAAAAACAAGCTTTAAACAATATTCAAAGTTATACTTTAACTTCTCTACTATTATGAAGATTACAAATAGTTTTGAGGTATGTTAGCACACAACCCAGTTTGTTTTTTGATATTCCTGACCTTCTTTTGTGACTTTCTTCTCCCCACCCTCCCAGTAAGGCATACTGATACAATTGTTTGGGTTTATTTTTTTATCCCCAAAAACTTTTGTGTTCTGTGAAATCAGTAGGATGGTAATAGTCATTAAAAGGACTCTAGATCTCAAAATCACATGGAACTTTGAGCAGGTGAGGGGAATAAGACAGTTGAAATAATTTGGAATTAAGAGCAGTTGTGCCACCTGTATTCTTTCTTTAAAAATACAGATGTTAAATAATCATTGCTGCCTTAGGATTGTGGTTTAATTGTTTTCTGAAATTAAGGTAAGTAGGAGTCCTGGTGTGGCACTATGGGTTAATGCATCAGACTGCAAAGCTGTTTGAACTGCACAGCCCGTGGTTCAAGCTTACCAGTTGCTCCTTGGAAAATTTATACAGGGCCGTTACAGGTTGGAACTGATTTGACGGCACTTAACAACAACAAAAACAACAAATAGGGGTATACACTAATAAATTAGTGTATAATTTATTCAGTAAACTGAAAAAGGGTAGATTAGATGCTGGTTTGTTATGTACAAATAGATTTTACTATGGAAAAACTATTTTCTATTCTCTTGCTATATTTTGAGTGATTCCATTAAATATTGATTTATAAACTCGTAATTAGCATATTTTTCATTATCTAGAGTGAGGGTACCCATGTATAAAATGTAGTCAGTTGACAGTTCTATGATTCGTTAAGTGGTCGATTTAACAAATTTATATGAGAGGCTGTCAACAAGTTCATATAATAAATACATTATCTTTTCATTCCATTTGTCCATGAATTTTTTGAAGTCCTCTCCTATTTCTGGAATTGGATGGAGGCCAACTTTTCTTTTATATTGCAATAGAGATCAGTGTCATAGTATCGTTTTTTGGGGGGGATGGGATGGGTAGGAGTAAGGAGTGAGGTTTAGGGTTGCGACTAGGATTAGGTCTGGGGTAGGCCTAGGACTTCATTTATGGTTAGAACTAGGGTTAGTGTTAGGAGTAAAGGTTGGGCTAGGGCTAAGAGTAAGGGTTGGTCTAATTTTTAGGGTTATAGTTAGGTTTATTTCTATTTATTTGTTTTATTGTTTTCTTGAAATCTTTGATTTCCTCTATATTTGGAAGCTGTGTAACTACAGTATTCCCTCTTTTAATTTATGGGGTTTTTGTTGCAACTGTATTTCTGATTCTCTCTTTTCAGTCTTGTGCAGCAGATTTGCCTAATGCAATAAATACATTGTTTGATTTCTTGACTGTTGCTTCCGTGATATATCTATACCTACACACATACATGTGTATATGTGTGTGTTTATATATATGTGTGTATATATGTATATACACACACACACACACACGTTGTCTCTTCCTGTTCTGTAATTCTATCATGTACAATTTATTCCTCTTGATAGTGCCCCACATAAAACTTAGGCTTTCTTTGGTTTTGTTCTTTTTTCTGATTGCTACTCTGCTGTTGTTAAGTTCTATGGAGTTGGTTCTGACTTACAGGAACCCTTTATAGTGTTTCCAAGGAGCAGCTGATGGGTTTGTACTACCAGTGTCGTG
Source organism: Chrysochloris asiatica (assembly GCF_000296735.1). Classification (NCBI taxonomy): domain Eukaryota; kingdom Metazoa; phylum Chordata; class Mammalia; order Afrosoricida; family Chrysochloridae; genus Chrysochloris; species Chrysochloris asiatica. The sequence goes on along the minus strand of NW_006408688.1, from coordinate 7,267,614 downwards.
GTTCGCAGTCCATTGATTATCCTCTAGCACTACACCAGAAGTCCATCCTGTTCCTCTAGCAGATGAATTTTGAGAGATTGTTTGCAAGCTCAATAATTAGGTTTTCCATTGATTCAATTCTGTTTCTTTACCCTTTCAATGTGTTTTCTGTTTGTGAAATCTTTGTCTTGATCTTCTGGCTTTCTAATTGCTGTTTTTTTATGGTTCCCATTTCTTCAATTACTCTGTGAGTTTGTTTGCTGAATTGATCCATAGCTTTGTTTGTTTTCCTTGATTTCATCTGTAGTTTTTTCTTTCTAACAATTCCTTGCAATTGCCTAATTAGCATTCTTTTAAATTCCTTATCAGATAGCTCATATATAATTCTGGTGTTATATTTTCTGATTCTCTATTTTTCTCACCAAAATATTGTCAGATATAGTGTTGGGAGATGAGCACCTCAGGTTAGAAGGCAATCATCTGTCAGTTTGTCATACTATAGTGGCCTGAGTGTTCCTTTTTATCTGGAAGATATGCCACCAGTATTTTAAATGCCAGCAGGGTCACGTATGATGGACAGAGTTCAGCTGAGATTCCAGATTAAGACAGGTTGGGAAGAAGGAAAGATGAACTACTTCTGAATATTTAGTCACTGAAAGCCTTATGAATAGTAGTAGAAAACTGTCAGTACCATAATATTGAATATTGAAACATGATGAAGAACACTAGAATATTGTCAGATACAGTGCCAGAAGATGAACACCTCAGGTTGGAAGGTACTCAAAAATATACTGGGGAAGAGCTGCCTCCTGAAAGTAAGAGTTCACCTTGATGATGCAAATGGAGTAAAGCCCTCTGGACCTTCATTTGCTAATGGAGCACAACCCAAGATAAAGAGAAACAGCTGTAAACATATGTTAATAATTAGAAAATGTAATGTAAGAAATTGAATCTAGGAAAATGGGAAGTTTTCATAATTGAAAGGGAACATGTAAAGATCGATATATCCTAGGCATTAGGAAATAAAAGTTGGAAACAAAGAGTAAGGATCAGCAGTTGGAAATATGGCCTTGGTGTTAGAAATGATGCTGGAAATCACATGATAGACTTTTGCAAGACCAATGACATCTTCATTGCAAATACCTTTTTAAAACAACACAATAGACAATTATACACATGGACCTCATCAGATGGAATACACAGAAATCAAATTGACTACATCTGTGGAAAGAGATGGTGAAAAAGCTCCATATCATCAGCCAAAACAAGGCCAGGGGCAATCATCAGTTGTTTATATGTAAGGTCAGGCTGAAGCTAAAGAAAATTAAAATAGGTCCACAAGAGCTAAAATATGACCTTGAACATATCCTTTCTGAATTTAGAGATCATCTGAAGAACAGATTTGAAGCATTAGACACTAATGACTAAAAGACCAGACAGATTGTCGAATGATATCAAGAACATCATACAGGAAGAAAGTAAAAGGTAATTAAGAAGACAAGAAAGAAGGACAAGACAAAAATGAATGTAACATGAGACTCTGAAACTTGCTCTCCTGCATAGAGATATTAAAGCAAATAGAAGAAATGAGGAAGTAAAAGAGCTGAGCAGAAAATTTCAAAGGGCAACTTGAGAAGACAAAGTAAAATATTATGATATGTGCAACGACCTGGAGTTAGAAAATCAAAAAAGAAAGACATGCTCAGCAGTTTTCAAGCTGAAAGAACTGAAGACAAACTTCAAGCCTCAACTTGCAATATTGAAGGATTTTGTGGACAAAATGGAGTCCTTGTGTGGCACTGTAGGTTAATGTACTGGACTGCAAAGTCAGCTTGAACCACAAAGTAGGCGATTCAAGCTCACCAGCGGCTCTTTGGAAACCCTATACAGGGTCCATATGAATCGGAACCAACTCCATGGCATTTAATAACAACATGGACAAAATACTGAATGATGCAGAAAACATCAAAAGAAGATGGAAGGAATATACAGAGTCACCGTACCAAAAAGAAATGGTCAGTGTTTAACCATTTCAAGAGATAGCTTATTATCAAGAGCCAATGGTACTGAAGGAAGAGGAAATCGAAGGTCCATTGAAGGCATTGGCAAAGAGCAAAGCACCGGGAATTGGTGGAATACAATTTAAAATCCTTGAACAAACTATTGAAGTGTACTGGAGATACTCATCTATGCCAATAAATTTAGAAGACAGCTACCTTACAAGCTGATTAGAAGAGATCCACATTTGTGCCTTTTCAAAGAGAGGTGACCCAACAGAATGTGGAAATCTTGAGAAGAGCATGTGGAACAAGTGCTATCATTGCTGACGTCCAGTGGATCATCGCTGAAAGCAGAGAATACCAGAAGGATGTTTACCTATACTTTATCAACTGTGCAAAGTCTTTTTATAGTGTGGATCATGACAAGGTATGGACAACATTGTGAAGAATGAGTATTCCAGAACACTTAATTGTGCTCATAAGGAACCTGTACATAGACCAAGAGGCAGTCGTTCAAACAGAAAGCCAGGATTGTATTCTTTCACCGTATTTATTCAATCTGTGTGCTGAGCATATAATCCGAGAAGCTGGATTATATGAAGAAGAACATGGCATCAGCATTGAAGGGAAGACTCATTAGCAGCTTGCGATTTGTAGATGATACAATCTTTCCTGCTGAAAGGGAAGAGGACTTAAAATATTTCATGATGAAGATCCCAAACCATAGCCTTTGGTAGTGGTTGCACCTCAGTGTAAAGAACACAAAGATCCTCACCATTGAATCAATACATGACATCAAGATAATGGAGAAAAGATTGAGTTTTAAAGACTTCATTTTGCTTGGGATCAACCATCAGCATTCCTGAATGGAAGCAACATTCAGGAATCTGTTACACAAGATCTTTTTAAAATGTTCAAGAGCAAAGATGTCAGTTTGAGGTCTAAGGTGCACCTCACTCAAGCCGTGGTATTTTCAGTATTCTCATATGTATGTAAAAGTTGGAAAATGAATAAGGAAGCTAGTAGAAGAATTGATGCACTTGAATTATGGTATTGGAGGAGAATGTTGAAAGTACTATGGAATTCCAGAAGAACAAACCAATCTGTGCTGGAAGAAGTGCAACTAGACTGCTCCTTTGGAAGCCAAGGTAGCCAGACTTTGTCTTCCATATTTCAGACATATTATCAGGAGGGACCAGTACCTGGAGGACATCATGTTTGATGAAGTAGAGAGTCAGTGAAGAAGAGGAAAACCCCGATGAGTTGCATGGCTCAGTGGCAGCTGCAGTGGGCTCAAGAGGAGCAGTGATTGTGAGATTGGTGCAGGACTGGACAGTCTTTTGTTCTGTTGTGCATAGGGTCGCTATGAGTCAGTATTGATTTAATGTTAACTAAAAACAAGAACAACAGTTTTGCTCACTTGTTTGAGGCATTTTGTCATCTCTCATTGTGTAAAGTTGAAATTTTATGTTTTCACTGAGATTTTGTGGTGTCATATTTATATTTTGTTAATGATTGTATATTGGTGTATTCTCAGGCACTCACCACCTATCTCTTGAAGGATGTGGTAGAGACAGGACGTGTGAGCCAAGTTAGTTCTCTGTTCACAGTGTAACGTACTTCAGAGTGAGTTCATTGATCTCCAGAAGTTGGGGTGCGATGTTATGCTAGGTATCTAACCCCAGATGTAGCAGAGATAGTGCAGGAGCAGTAGCCACTGCCTGCTGAGTTGGTGATAGCAGTGATTGGTCATTCCTCCATCTACCAGGAGGCCATGGCATCAAAGGAGAATTGCACCCCCTTTTCCTACTTTCAACTATTTCTTGTTCCCGCCAGATGATGTGTCAATAGCTGTTTTTAAAAGCCCATAATCTGCCTGCTTTTGTTCTGTCTCACTGCTCCTGTTCACCTTCCTCTTCCAGTTGGTACTCAGTCCACCTCCCAGTCCTAGCCTCTAATGCCCAGGGTCGAGGATCACCAATATGTTTCACTTGATTTTTCATATCTTTGTTGTTGAGGGTTGGGCTCAGTGTGTCTGCTTACTCTGCCATCTTGTCCCAGACTCCGTGTTGTATTATCTTCTTGTTGTGTACTGTTACAGGCCTTCTGACTGATAGTGACTCTGCAAGACAGAGTAGCATTGCCCCATAGGGTTTCCTAGGAGTCCTGGTACGGTGCTATGGGTTAATGTGCTAGAGTGCAAGGTTGGTTTGAATGGCAAGGTAATCGGTTCAGAGCTCATCAGTTGCTCCTCAGAAACCCTATATAGGGTTGCTATGAGTCACAACTTACTAGATGGCACTTAACAACAACAACAATCTTTACCGGAATAGCTGCCAGGTCTTTTCTCCTGCGGAGCCACTTTTGGAGTCTAACTGCGAACTGTACATTTAACAGGAAAGTGCTTAAGTATTAATTATCTTGAGGTGTTTGTGAATTTTAATTTAGTGAATGTTCTTATTCAAGCGCAAATGTAGGAGCAGTCTAATGATTGATAGCAAAATGTGATTCAGCTGACTTGTATTAACTTAGTCTCAACTCTTCTTGAATTTCTGGGTCATAACCTAGTTTTGCTCCTTAAGTGATTAAAAAAAAAAAAAAGTTAAACTTTAAAACTTGTTAATAGAGAATAAAATGGAAATAACTTAGTTTACAGCGAAAGTTTTAGTCACACTGACTGTCCATGGAAATTTTACGGTAGGTTCTTTATTTTATATTAAAATTTAAAAAAAGATTAAGATGAAAATTATGTCTTGAAAACATGGTTTTTACCATTAAATTTTCTTATTTAATGTTATTAGATTGCTTTAAGCATTTATTTTTCGTTAAAATATTTTTAAACTCCTAGTGATAGTAATTGGAGACCTGCTAGTGGTACTGTAGGATAAGCACTGGACTGCTCACCAGAAGGTTGGTGTGCCGCTCCTTGGGAGCCCTGTACAGGGTTGCTGTGAGTCAGTTCTTACTTGGCGGCACTAACAACAACAGTGATAGAGGAGCTGGATGGCTCTGTAGGATAAGTGTTGAATTGAGAAACCATATGGCTGGTGGTTTCAGCCCACTAACTGCTTCTTGGGAGAAAGACAAGGCTTTCTGCTTTCTCAGATTTACAGCCTTAGAAACTATACTGGGTCCCTTTGAGTCCAAACTGACTCCATAGCACTTAACAACAAGTGATAATAAAAATGCCATTATTAGTAATAATAGCTACTGTTTTCTAAATGTATGCTTTGTCATGCTAGTCATCTAAATAGCCTTTGTTGTTGATATTGTTATGTGCCATGTAGTCGGTTCTGACTCACAGTGACCCTGTACAGGGTTTCCCAGGTTGTAAATCTTTATGGGAGCAGAACGCCTCATCTTTTTCCTGTAGAACAGCTGGTAGTTTTGAACTGCTGACCTTGAGGTTTGCAGCCCGATTCATAACCACTACTCCTTACATATCCAAATAGTTAAAGTACTATTGCAGAATACTTAGACTGTATTAGTAAAATTTAAATGACTTTTTATTTTAAATTCTCTTGATATTGAGAGACTAGATCAAAATTGTTTAGATAACAGCAGTTTTTTTTCTTAAGTTATTTCTGTTAAACATTATAGCTCATTTTGGAGAACAATTTCACTGAACTACTGAAACAATCTATATTTGAAACTAATCTCTAGTTCTTTTAAAAAGTATTTATGAAATATCACCTTTGAACTGAATGGCATGTCTTAGTTACTGTTTAGATCTGAGAGCAGTGGATAACAGCATGGTTTCTGTAGTTGTTTACTATGTCCTAGAATCTGAGCTCTTGTCACCTAGTATTATGGACCTTAGCTAATTATTGAACTTCTCCTGGTCTGCAGCTATGTTGTTGTTGTTAAGTGCCATCGAGTCGGGTCCGATCCATAGCGACCCTGTACAGGGTTTCCGAGGGTGTAAATCTTTACGGGAGTAGAAAGCCTCATCTTTCTCCCGCGGAGCGGCTGGTAGTTTCAAACCGCTGACCTTAAGGTTCGCAGCCCGATTCGTAACCACTACGCTACCAGAGCTCCTTAGGTCTGCAGCTATATTAATTATTAAAGAGTAAAAGTAATATTTACCTCGTAGAAAAGTCCTGGTGTAGCACTATCGGATAAGAACTGGACTGCTAACTGTAAGATTGGTGGTTCAAACCCAATAGAGGCTCCTCAGAAACCTTATCCAGGGTCACTGTGAACTAGAACCAACTGGATGGCACTTAATAAACTGTTTTGAGTGTTAATTGAGATAGTATATTGATAATATATTTATTACAATGTTATGCATATTATAAGCAGTTAATACATGAAAGCTGCCATTGTTATTGTTGAGGTAATTATTAATATTAAGCATGCTTTGTGAAAAAATAAAAAGACCCAAATCTGTGGCCATTGAGTCAGTTCTGACTCATAGTGCCACGGTACAGGATTCCTAAGACTGTAAGTCTTTATGGGAACAGACAACCTCATGTTTCTTTCTAGGAGCAGCTGGTGCATTTGAATTGCCAACCTTGAGGTTACCAGTACAATGCTTATCCTACAATGCCACCAACATCTCATAATTAGAAGACAGGAGAAGCAGTAAACCACACTGAAAAGAGCCTTAGACTGCTTAGTGACTTTAGCTCTCTGCTTTCTCTGAATTCAGTTTCCTACCTATAACATAGAGGCAGATTTTTTACTTTAATAAAAAATATATAGGCAATAAAGGTAACAAGTATAAATTTCTACAGTTTGATGAACTTGACCTATACTGATGGATGTAGTTGCTCAAAATACCAACTGAGATTGAAGGAGTCTTCACATCAAGTATCAATCTTACGCCATCTGTATACAGGGTAGAGATAGAGATGGGCAACTTAGATATTGACTCTGGTAGTGTAGTGGTTACGAATCAGGCTGCAAACCTTAAGGCCAGCAGTTCGAAACTACCAGCTGTCTGCTCCTACAAAGATTTACAGCCTCGGCAACCCTGTACAGGGTCACTATGAGTTGGAACTGACTCCACGGCACATAACAACAACAACAAACCTAAAATGAGGAGGCAAAAAAGGCGTGAAGTGACTGGCTTAGAAGGTTTCAAGAGGGAGTTTAGTTTAAGAGTGTTTGGGGGAAGGTAGAGTCCCCACTGAATAGTTTTCATCTTGTCTAAATGGGTCTGGTAAAAAGAGATGGGGATAAGATTCTTATGATTCAATAGTGAATAATTGTTATCATGATTGATTACGACTGTCACAACTGTAAAGGTGGAAGTTTTGTAACAAAAATGGGGGAGTAGTTAATCTTACAGTCCAGAAACAAAGGACCGTAGGACCATCGAGGGAGAAGAGCACGAGTGGAATGTGGAGCCCTATCCAGAGAAGCAGCAGCACCAGATATGGAGGCAGAGATGAGGACATGGTGAGAGAGAGCAGCTGAGGACTCTATAGACTTATGGAAAGAGAAAAGCTGTGTGCTGGCGGAGGTAGGCAGGCTTGCAGAATGTGCTTTTGGTTGTTTAAATGATTATATGATTATATATTCCTGAGTGTTTTTTTGTACATCATCCCTCCCCCCCAAAAAAACAAAAAAACAAAAAAAACAGAGAGGATAGAAGCAAATACTGTTGAATGATGATGCATGGAGAAGATTGTAATCATTGTAATGAAATGATGGTGTAAAACCGATGTTCTCCTATGTAAACTATCACTCAGTTCACAGTCAAAAAAGAAAAAAGATTACAAGTACATAAACTTTGAATAATACTGGGAAGTAGTGATCATAGGATTGAAAATGAACAGCGACTGTATACCAGGAAGGCATGATTAATGGGGACTTAATTGCTCAAGGTTTGTTGATAGGTGCTGTGGAATCATGGTGGCCTTATTTCCAACATAAGGAGACGCTGCCCTACCCTTCTCCATCCTCACAATCCTTGCTATGTTTGAGCCCATTGCTGTAGCCATCATGTTATTCTATCTCTGTGAGGATCTTTCTGACCGATTTACTTTGCCTACTAGTGAAAGTTTGTACAGGCTAAAATGAATGAAAATTAAAAGGGGGAGGGGTAGGTGGGTAGGTAAGGAAGGTATATGTGCAGGGAGTGGTAGAATAGAGATTGATGTGCTAGGTAGAGACGTAATTTATGGAAAGCTTTGAGTGCTAAATCAGGAATTTTTACTTGAATTTGTAGTTTAAGGCATGCCATTGTATATTTGCAAATAGGAGGTAAGATGAGTCTGAATGCAGGGTATAAAATTATTTGAAGGAGTAAGATATAAATATTTAAGATGCTATTACAGTAGTCTTGGTAAGAGATTGTGAAAACTTACACTCTGACTTCAGTGACTATTCATTGCGTTTTCTTCTTACATATGAAATTATTTTTATTTTTTAATCTTTGTGCTCATTTATTATTCTTGTTCTATTTTTGTGGTAGTAGTTTTTGTCTTAGATGGTCAGTACTGAAAAGATATTGATAGGATTTATCTAGCTATCTATAGCATGAGTATACTGCAAGACAATAGTGTACATTTAATATATGTCCAGAATTCAGTCTAAAGAATAGAAATGCAGTCTATTCTTATTATTTGTGGATTTCGTATTCGCCTGTTGTTGTTGTGTGCTGTGGAGCTAGTTATGACTCATAGTGACCCTGTGTAGGGGTCTCCTGGAGTGGATGGTGGATTTGAACTGCAGACCTTGCGGTTAGCATTCTAGTGCCTATCTACAGCATTATACCTGCTGCCTAAAATTTATTTGTAATTGGGGCACTTTTGCAGTCATTTGTGAACGTGCTGTAAGGACAAATACAAATTAGATGTAAGAAAGAAGAGAGGCTTAATTCTGCCTGTTGAAAAAAGGGAAAGAGGCTCCCCAGTCCTCTTCCTCATTTTGTTTTTTTTTTTCCTGTCAATTTTTTGTTGTGAAATTAGTGAAGGTTTATACAACAGATCATCATCAGTTTTGCATTCAATAAATCATATACGTTGCTTCATTACATGGTCGTATACTTAATTGAAGAGGTGCAAGAGCTGAACAGGAAATTTCAAAGATCAGCTCGAGAAGATAAA
>NW_006408688.1:7242032-7256930 GCF_000296735.1 Chrysochloris asiatica | reverse complement strand
GTGGTGAGGTTGGCCCAGGATCGAACATTGTTTCGTTCTGCTGTGCATGGAGTCGCTATGAGTCGGTTCCGACTCGATGGCACCTGACAACAACATACTTAACCTCCATGTACCAAAATATTAACAGAATTTACCACTATTCATTTGAACTATTGCATTCCTTCTTGTGTCTCCCACTACCTTCATCTTTCTTCTGCTAACTCCCACTTGCCCTGTCACTCAAGTTAATATGTATCTACCCTCTAGCCCATGAATAATCCTTCCTCCAAGCATCAAAGATTGTTTCTTCTATCAAGAAACCTTTTTAAAAAGTATTTACATTGGTCTCATAAAATATCTGTCCTTTTGTGACTGACTCATTTCACTCAGCATAATGTACTGCAGGTTCAGCCATGTTGTGAGGTGTTTCACAGATTCATCATTATTCTTCAACATTTTGTAGTTATTCCATTGTGTGTATATACCAACATTTGTGTAACTGTTCTTCTGTTGATGGGTATTTAGACTATGTCCATCTTTTTGATATGTCGCATGTAGACAGCATATTGAAGGATCTGGTTTTCGTATCCATTCTGCTCTCTATGTCTCTTGACTTGCACATTTAATCCATTTACATTCAGTGTAATTAATTATGCATTTATTGCCCCAATTTTTCTCTGTATTTCCATCCTTCTTAAGAAAACCTTTACGTTAGAAAACTTGTAAGTTATTCTCTGCCTCTTTGAGAAGCATATAAATATTTTAAAAGGCTAAGTAAGTCTGTAGCCAGTTTTACTACCTAGGGATGTTTCCTCAAGGTCCTGAAAACCTCTCTTTGAAATCTAATCAATAAGTGAAGAGAGTAATCTTATCTCCCAATTGCCAGAGAGAGTTGGAGCCTGACTAACACAGGCGCTTGCCTCCACATTGGAAACCTACCTCCGGTCATAAATAGATAAGAATATTTTTTCTTTGTCAATTAGCAAACAAAAGTAGATATAACATATACCAGGATCAACCATATATGACAGTTAGTGTTATCAAATCCTTTTACTTGAGGGGAGAAAAGAGACCTCATCTTCAAATAGATAAATATTATGGTGGTTGGTGGTTGTTGATTGCCTTCAGGTCCGTTCTGACTCATAGCGACTCTGTATAGTGTTTCCAAGGAGTGACTGTTGAGTTTGAACCATCGACCTTGTGGTTCAAACCTACCTTATGGTCCAGTGCTTTATCCCACAAGGTCTCCAAAAATATTATAGAGACTCTTTGTTAAGTCTTAAACGCAAGATGAGGGAAATCATAGCTACCATGATGAATCTTCAAAGTTCTGTCACCTTTTTATAGGACACTAGGGAAATGCTTCCCACAACCATGCCTGACAACAGCAATGCATCACATAGGCATGGTGGTCTATGGAAAGCAGGGAGGGGTTATTGCAGGTAGGAAAGCTTGCAAACTGTCTCTTAGGCTCAGATATGGCATCTCAACTGAAGCTGGTGATGGTGGTGGTTCCAACTCATAGTGACTTTGTATAAGGTTTCCGAGGCTGTAAATCTTTACAGGACCAGAAAGCCTCATCTTTCTTCTGCAGAACTACTGGTAATTTAGAACTGCTGATCGTGAGATTAGCAGCCTGACTTGTAACCACTACGCTACCAGAGCTCCTTGACATCTCAACTAGGCAATCATTAAGGAGGTGCGCCCAGGAATGTTCCTGGGTGAAGTGGTCTCAAACCCACTTTTAAATAGTCTCTGCTTTTAACTCTGGTAGTTCAACTGTCAGGTACATGATGTGCTGCTCAAGAAAAATTGGTATTTGAACACTTAAACTAGGCAAAACATGGAATTAAGCTCTGCTTGGCAGGAGTTGTTCACAGTCTAAAAGCCTTCAGATAGCTTGCTCTACAGCAGGACTAACTGCTCTCTATTTTTGAGAAAAGTGCAAAATAAGTAGCATCTGTTTGGCTATATAAAAGGATAAACTTCCTTCCTGTTTGCATTCTCTTTTGTACATTGTCAGTGATATGCACCATATTTTCACTTAATCCTTATTCAGTAATAAAACTTTTATTTTCTGTTTTTATGGAGATTTTGTCTGGATTGGCTTAAAATTGTGGTTTTAACTATGCTTCACCAACAATCTACAGAGCAAAGTTTGAATCACCTGACATTTCCAACTAAGGCTGAACAAGGTGATGCTTTGACTTCTTGTTTCAACTCTCTGCAACCACGTGTCCTTTTTGCTGTGTATTTAGTACCATGTTTTTTGCATTTTTGTGTATTTTGTTGGTGAGTTTTCTGTTTAAAATGGCCCCTAAGCATAGTGCTGAAGTGTTGTCTAGTCCCTAAGCTCAAGAAGGCTGTAATGTACTTTAAGGGGCTTCAAAAACTTTTTGGAAAATAGAATGATAAAATAATGGAATTTTCCACAAATGTATATTTAGGTAAACTTCAACCAGGCATGAGTTTTAATATGATAGCTGTGGTTTTACTGTTAATGAATAAACAATGTCCATTAATTAGATGTCTTTAAACAGAAACACACATCAAATAAGGTAGATATTGATTCTTTGAGAAAATATTTTGACCAGAAGCTAGAGAAACCTACTTTAACCCTCAATTTCCTGGACAGAAATGATTCAGTATTTGCTAAATCGTTGTTCATATTGCCTGAACATTACTATTGTGAATAAAGATAAGTTAACTTTATGCTTTTTGGGTAAAAAGAAAATGATAATGTTCCTTAACTTAAGAAAGACTTTAATTACATCCATTGAAGTACTATTTCTCTTACTAGAGGAAACTGTTTCGTAAGATTTATCAGAAGACAAAAATCTTTCATTGTATTAAGAAGTGATTATATAGATTACTTTTCAAAATGCAGTAAAAAATTTTAAAATGTGTATGAATCAGCCCACAGAGGCAATGTTCTACATCCTGCTTTGGTGAGTGGCGATTGGGATCTAAAAAAACTTGTAAGCGGCCATCTAAGGAGCAACTCATGGTCTCTCCATGTGTGGAAGAAAGAAGAGAGATGAACTTTGAAGATGCTTGAAATCAGTTAATCCATTGGACTGATGAAAAACAGGAATATCAGTCTCCATGACTATATGAGACCAGAAGAACTAGATAGCACTCGGTTACCACTACTAATTGCTCTGAAAGGGATCACATTAGAAGGTACTGGATGTGTGTGTGTGTGGGGGTGGGGGGGGGAGCAGTGTGGAGCAAAACTCAAAATTATTTAAATAAAACAGACTTACTGGTCAGAAAGAAACGAGGAATCCTAGACTATGGCCCTCTGTCGCTCTTAGTTCTGGACCAGAACTTACTCTGATAGCCCACTTTTCAGCTAAGTGGTAGATGGGCATATAGGGGAAACAACAACACTAGTAAGGTATATTCACCATGGAATGGTCAACCATTCAAGATCCAAAGGGCAACATTTACCTAAAGATAAAGTTGAGAAGGGTTGGGTAGGAGAGTGGAATGGAAATAAGAACCACAGTGAGGAAGTGGAATAACTGTTGTTCCATGGAGGGGATTGTAGTCATTGAGATGAAACAATGAATGTTTTGATTTGTTGAATGTAAAACTGATGATCTTGTCTGTAAACCTTTACTCAGAAGTCCCCTTCTCTTCCCCCAAATATGTATGAATCATTGTATGCCACATATGTAGGTTTTAAATGTAGTATGGTATGATAAGTGACTCTCTGTTAATGATACCTTTATTCAAATTTTAATTCAAATTGGGTACTTTGAATCAAAGCTTTTAGTGGAAGGAACAGTAAAGATGATTTAGTTCAGTAATTCTCAGAATGTGGTCAATGAGTATCCTGATGGACCTAGAGATGATCCAAATTCCAGAAACTTTCACTTTGAAATGTTTACTAAGTGAGTTATTCATGATTACTGAGATTAGGTGTTCATAAACTAAAACTGGTGCTTTCTTAGAGTTTTCCAAGAGCTTTAAATCAGCATTCTAAGATTGGCATTTGACAGTATATTGTAGAATGCATATGCCGGGTATTGCTCCAGTTTTTGTTAACCTCCATATTGCTTTGCGTGGGTCATCATTTTTAATATTGTTATTAGTGTTCTCTTTTTATAAGTGCTACGTCATTGTCATTGTTGATTTGGTGTGCTGTGTGATACTAGCATATTTGGAGCAACAGTATTTTTGGTCTAATTTTACCAATATTTGTCCTTCCAGACATCTGTTCATTCAGATTTGATTATAAATGATCCATATGCCTATTGCTTAAAGCCAAAAACTATTGCTGAAAACCACAGAACCCTTTATTAAAAAAAAAAAATCAAAATGTGAACCTATTTTTTCTTGACATATTATCATCCACTTAGGCTTATACAATTCTGAAGCCAGTGTTTCCATCTTAAGAAATCTGTGCTCTTCCATTTACAGCATGTCAAAATGGCAGTATTGGCATCCTTGATGGATTCAAATTGTGTTCCTTTTTTTTTTTCTTAGATCGTCAATTGTTCTTTTTTTTTTTTTATAAAGGTTTTTGTTGTGGATTGAGTGAAAATTTATAAGGCATATCATCAGTTTTACATTCAATAAATCATACACCCTGTTTCATTACAATGATTATTTATAATTGCCTCATGTACCAAATCTGTTTTGGACATTGTTTCGTTCTGCTGTGCATGGGGTCGCTATGAGTCCGTTCCAATTCGATGGCACCTGACAACAACATGTACCAAAAGTTAACAGTATTTCTATCTATTCACTTTAGCTTTTTTTTTTTTTTTTTTTAAGCAGTCAGGCGTATATATTAATTTACACCACCAAAGAGCACATTCTGCAAGTCTGTCTCCTGGCCGCCAACTCTTAGTCCCTCTCGTCCCATGAATCTAGAGTCATCAGTGGGAGGATCCCCTTCTCCATGACCACATCTCTGCCTCCATCTCTGGCATAGCTGCTTCTCTGGATAAGGTCCCACATTCTGCTTGTGCTGTTTTCCCTTGATGGTCCTAGTGTCCTCTGTTTCTGGGCTGTAAGATTAACCACTCCCCTGTTTTTGTTATAAAACTTCTACATTTACAGTTGTGACAGTTGCAATTAGTCGCGATAACTATTATTCATTATTGAATCATATAAATCTTATCCCCATCTCTTTTTACCTGAATCATCTAGACAAGATGAAAACTATTCAGTGGGATCACCTTCTTCCCCCACATACTCTTAAACTAAACTCCCTCTTGAAACCTTGTAAGCCAGTCACTTCATGCCTTTATCGCCCCCTCATTGTAGGTAACCAATGTCTAAGTTACCCATCCCTATCTACCCAGTGTACAGAGCGGATAGAATTGATACTTGATGTGAAGACTCCTTCCCTCTCTGTTGGTATTTAGATTTACTACCTCCATGAGTATAGATCAGGTTCATCAAATTAATAGCAATTTACTGTTGTTTCCTTTATTAAAAAAAAAAAAAAAATTAAACAAAAAAAAATCTTCCTCTAGTCGAATTCTGATTATCAAGCCATCAAGGCTAGGTCAAATGGGTACTGTCTGCAAGTTTGGGTGTTCTTGTGCATCTCTCCTCACTTCGTATCAGCTGGATGCTTCACTCTTAGCTCTAGCCTTCTGTGTTTATGTACTTGTCCATGGGCTCAAGTGTCCCCAGGTCTCACTACATTTTGGACCAACCAGATATTCCTCTTCTCTCTCTCATCTCCAGGTCAATGGGAGTCAATGGAATGTGGTTGAACACAGCCCATTTCTTCATTGTTGACTTTCCTCCTCTTCCACTCACCAGTAGACCAATGTGGTCACCAGCAAGCTTAAATGCCTGTTGGTGTGTTCCCTTTGAGTTTCAGTTTAGGAGGGAGTTTGTCCCGAAGGAACTTGATTGCTTGCCCTGATGGCTTCTTGGCGAATAGCTTGCTTTTTCTTAATAGTAGTCAGGCATGCTGACATTTTTGTTTTGGGTTTTTCCTGATGATCTTTCTTTGCAGATGTATCTTCTGTTGGTCTAGCTGTTTCAGGCTGGTCTGCTTGTCCTTGCTAGTGGGAATGTCCCACCTCATAAAGTTCTGGTTGGGACTCAGAATTCCACCTAAGGTCCTATATTCTGCAAAGGCTTTGCCAGAGGTCTGTTTCACTGGGCAAGTTCTAGGATCGCTTTTAGGTATTCCAGTCAGTCATAGGCTGAAGATGGGCTTACAAGTTTTCTGTAATCATGTTTCCCAACATTCCTTTCTATCCCACTGTTTCACAATTGTAGGCAAGGGAGACCAATATTTGTAAGACAGTCAAACATTTTAGTATTATTTCCTGTCTTCAAACTATGCCTAGATCTCTGTATCACAGAGCCCTGTTGTTCCAAGCTTGAGCATGCATCACTATTTACCTCTGTCCCACTTAGGCCATGCAAACATATCTCAGTGTTCCCCTATCTATCTTGTTCTTTCATCTCCTCCCCCTTCTTTATTGCCCTGCCCAGCATCTGAACTAAACCCACATATCAACCCCACTGTTGTGGTTACCTTCCATTAACTCTTCCCTCCATTTAAGACAGTCTATTTTATCTCTGTAATCTACCTGAGCTTCTCACCACCTGGATCTCTGTTCCTCTGTGTTTACCTTATTTCACATTGTAATTGTTTTGATCATAGACTGACCTCTGAGGTCCTTTGGTCTTATAATTTTATTCTGTTCTTGACTCTTCCATTGTCGATTGCTTTCGGGTTGTTGCTGCCACATACGTCATTCTCTGGTTGTTGTCTTTTCTTGTTGGTTCTCAGTCCACAGAACTTCCTTTAGTATGTTTTTCATAGCAGGGTTGGCTTTGGCAAAATCCCTTAGCTTCTGTTTATCCTGGAATGTTTTGATGACACCATTGTATTTGATTGACAGCTTTGCTGTCAACAGGATTCTTGGTTGGCAGGTTTTTTTTTTTCTTTCAGGATTTTATATATGTCTCCTCACAGCCTTCTTGCCTGCATGGTTTCTGTTGAGAGATCCAAGCTTAATCTGATTTGCTTGCCTTTGTATGTTACACTTCTCTTTTCCCTAGCTGCTTTCAGGATTGTGTCCTTTTATTTTGCAGAGCTTGATTATTATATGTCTTGGTGATTTTCTTTTGGCGTCTATCCTTTTTGGGGTTCGTTGAGCTTCTTGTATGCTTATCTTTTTGCTTTTCAGCATGTTAGGGATATTTTCTTCCAGCAGCTATTCAACTATCTCCTTTGTGGACTTTGTGATTCTTCCTTTTCTGGAATGCCGATAATTCTTAAGCTATTCCTCTTCATGTTGTCCAACATGAA
This sequence comes from Chrysochloris asiatica, assembly GCF_000296735.1. Lineage (NCBI taxonomy): Eukaryota > Metazoa > Chordata > Mammalia > Afrosoricida > Chrysochloridae > Chrysochloris > Chrysochloris asiatica. Next base: position 7,249,654 of record NW_006408688.1, on the reverse strand, counting down.
TCTTAGGCTTTTTTCAAATATTTTTATCCTCTTTTGTGCTTGCTCTTCTACCTTGGTTCTGTTGAGAGAGTTATCTTTTAGCTCACTAGTTCTGGCTTCTATCTCTCCAATTCCACTCCTTTGACCTTTCAGTGTATTGTCCATTTCTGATATTCTATTATTAATCATTTGGACCTCTTCCTGTAGGTTTTGAATTGTTTCCAATGCTGTATCTATCTTATTTGATTGTTCCTGTAGTGCTTTCCTGACTTCTTCCTTGTTTTTCTCAACTCCATTGTATAGTGTTTTGATACATTTTATAATCATTTTCTGAATTCCTTCTAAGGCATTTCCAAAGCCTGCCCATCTTCCAGCTCATTTGCTTCAGTCACTGTATCTAGTGTCTGGACATGTGTGGACAATGGTCATCTGTTTCTGTTTTTTGGGCATATTCCAGAGTTATCTGTAGCCTTAATACTTCAATGGGTGTGTATTTTAGTATTTTTTATGCTTTCTGAATGCCTCCAGGTAGATGTGATCAGAATATGGTCTACCTTTTTCCCTCTTCTTCCTGAGAAATTTCAAGATGCCACTGTTGGTCATTGTGACATAACTCACGATTTAATTTTCCGTCTGCCTGTCCCACTCCACAGTCCCTGTTCAGGCCTTTTTCCTAGTGAGAAACAGTTCAGGGCTGGCTGTGGCCGGTTTGCACTGCTGTTTGGTTTTAAGTGGAAACCGTCACTTTAAATTTTGAAGAGATCTATGTGCATGTGTAGTAGAACCCTCAGGGGTTGTTATTGTGGTGTCCCCTCACTCAGGCACCCCCTGTAGTGACCAGAATGGAGGTGCACAGCCAGTGAGAGACCAATGAACAGATTTAAAAAAAAAAGAGTGTCCACACCTTTATCTGCATGGTTCTGTCAGGTGTCCATGGCTGCTTTGATTTTTCCCCCGCTTGGTCTCTCCCAAGATGGCGGCTCCAGGAGCAGCTGAGTGTCTTGAATTAGAAAGCAATGGATTTCTTGTTTATGCCACAAATTCTCCTAGCTCTAAGCCTTCCAGCCTTCTAAATATTCCTTTATATGTGGTTCAGAGTTCTGGCACTATCCCCTGAGCCTGCTTGATACTGTATTCTGTGTTGTTGCTGATGGAGCTCCTCACTGTACTTCCACTGGATCTGCCATCTTGTTTGTTCTCGTGTTCCTTTTTAATGTTCTTTGAGTTTTGGAAACAAAAGGAAGTCTAAAGGGGAAAGATTGGGGCTGTATGGTATGGATAGGGTATGGTTTCCCAACAAAATTCTCATTGGACAGCCCTTGTTACCCTTGAAAAAGAAGCAGCCAGGTACATTGTTGTGATGGAAAAAATTCTTCAGTGCAACTTTCCTAGTTTCTCACCATTTTAGTTTTCCATTTTCTTAAAATCTCCTCATAAAAAGTCTCTATGTTTGTCCTTTGTCCTTTGAGAAAATCTATCAAGCTGACCCTTTGGGAATCCCCAAAACCAGTCTCCATTACCTTCCGAGCAGACATCTCTTCCTTGAATTTAACTAACCTATTAGATACCTTCTGAACCTAGTTTTGATTGGACTTTGCTTTCTGGATCTTATGCAAATGCAAGACTCAACCCTGGTTATGGTTTGTTCCATAAAATCATCATTTATGAGCTTTAGTCTTATTTCAAAGACTGTTGGAAAGCTCAGCTCTTTGAGCTAGCTGATCTTTTCGCAACCCTTTTGTTACCCATTCAGCCAAATGTTTCCTGTGACCAAGATGTTTGCTTAAAATTGAAAATGCTGAGCCATATGAAATCTTAGCTTCAATAGCTATCATATCACTGGCATTTCTATGGTTTCTGGGCTTCAGACACAGTTTCTTCATTCACTGAGGTTGATGGTCATCCCTCTCACCTTTGAAGTTTTCCTGACCTTAAAATGCTTTGTCAAACAAAAAACTAAACTTCTGTTAAAATTTTAATAGTTTATTAAAGGAACAAAATGATTCAGGTTTTGGCAGTATCTTGTAAGGACTCACCAGAGTTATGTAACAAAAGAAAAATTGAACAGAGCATAAATACAGAGCATCCCTCAACTTATAAGAAGAAATTTCTGATTGGTTGATATTTAATATATTATGTTTGAACAAACACAAGATGCCCACAAGACTACTTAAACATATTTTGCCAGTCATGAAGTTTGAACCATTTAACAGTTATGGATATTTCCAGGGCCTGCCTGGATGAATACTCTTCCTTGGAACATACTGTAGAGGAGTGGGAGAATAGGAGAACAATGCCTGCAAGCCTCCTGAGATACATCGACTAGCTGACTTTTAAAAGCTCAAAATAAGCAATCAACAGAGGGAAAAAAATGGAATCTGGCCTGCATTTTGATAGAAGTCTCTCTTTATGCTAAACACCTAGTTCTTTTGAGCTTCTTCACAGCTTATCCATATGAAACTATTGTTTTATGTGAGGCAGCTTGTTGTAAAGCTTCAAAGATTTGGAAAGGTATCCACTTGAATTTTGTTAAAAATTTGATCATCGCTTTGACCTCAAAATTTTTATTTTTCACAGCACAAAAGGTATCTTTTTTTTGAAGATACCCTAATGAGACTAAGGCAAATGTATTCTGAGGGAATTTCTTTGCAGTCATCCTCTGATTGCAGAAACATGTTGTGAAACACAACTCTGGCTTCACAAGAGGTAAAGAGAATCAAACTCAAAATCAGCCCAAGGCTGATTCCTATGAGTCAGGGGTCAGACATGCCTCTGCCTTACTGCCTTCTTTACCCTCTTCTGACACTAACCATCTTCCTCACAGTACTATTTCATAACTGGGTTCAATAATCCATTGCATTCGCCACACAAAACTCATAGGCAATACTCATGATTATGGGGTTTATTAGGTAAGTGAACAGGTTAGGATTCAGAATTGGAAACAACTCAGTTACAGCAGTTTATCCAGTCAGGAATGCTTTTGTCTTTAGCTTCTCAGTCATGTGACCCCTTGGTCTCTGACCTGCATGAGCAATTGTTGCAAAGCTTTACAAGTCTGTAAATGCCCAAAGGGCACATTCTGCAAGCCAGCCTCCTACCTGTAGTCACTCAGCTTTCTTGGTCCATGAATCAGGAAGCCCATAGCTTCTCTGTCTCTCCACGTTGCTGCCTTTACTGCTGCTTTTGCAGCTGCTGCTTTTCCATGTAGGGATCTCACACTCTGCTCTGGATATTCTTTCTTGATGGTCTTTGGATCATCTATTTCTACTTCTGTGATGACTCCTTCTGAGCCTAGTAGCATGACAAAAATAGCCAATCTGAAGGTCCAGTCCTGCATACCCTATTTGCATGGTCCCACCCAATTTGCTGGTGGGAGTTAAGAAGACTTTGAATGGAAAACTCTTATCAACTAAATTCACAGGGCCATGCATTTGTTGCTGTTAGGTGCCATCAAGTCGGTATCAACTCATAGCGACCCTATGCACAATAGAACAAAACACTGCTTGATCCTGGGCCAAGCTCACAATTGTTGCCACACTTGAGTCCGTTGATGCTAGGAGGAAGGAGTGACGAACTACTTCTGAATATTTAGTCACTGAAAACCATATGAATAGCAGAGAAACACATGTTTAAACATGTTTTATGTAGAAGACACATGTACATTGTGATAATTAGGTTTTGTGACTGGGCCAGGATTCCCAGTGGTTTTGGCAGTTAGGACGTAGTTAGCCCCATGGTGAAATCTAATATAAGCATAGTTAACTCTATGATAATTGGTTATGAGCAGCCATTCATTTGAAAGAATGTTTCTTTGGGGGTTTGGCCTGCTTCCAATATAATGGACATACAGGAAAAGCATGCTCTCTTTTCTGCTGGATCTAGGCCTAGAATCTGGGTTGTACTCCAACCTCTGGTTCATTGAACCTGAGCCACTGGCCTGCTCTATTTGTTTGTCTGCTCCTCTGCCTGCTGGGCCTGCTTGCCTTTCTTGGTTCACCTGGCCTGAACTTGGGCTCCTGTCTGCCTATCTGCCTGCCAGCCCTACCAGCTGATCTTGGCTCAGCTGACCCTGATCCAAATTATATAGAGATAGATGTATAGAGATTTATAATGTAGATGCATATATAGATAGATAGATAGATAGATAGATAGATAGATAGATAGATAGATAGATGCACATATGAAAGCTTCACTGGTTTTGCATCTCTAGAGAACCCAGCCTAAGACATACATGAATGAATTGGAGTCTGAGTAGCAATATTTTTTTACTTATCTTGTTTATAATCCTCCCGAAATATTCTTGTACAGTGGACTTTTTTTATTCTCACCAGATTTTTTTCCCTGTAGAATGTGGGAGTGAATAGAAAAGGATGGTTTGAAGTCTTTTTTCTCTTCTATATTAAGTAGACCTCAATCAAATACTGAGTGCACCAAATTTTGTACATATTCTCATCTAATATGTAAATTTCTGCTGAGTGTTCATCCACCTACTGCTTAAACAGAGGCCTATTCATTTGTTTTCAGTTTTAAGATTGTGCTGTAAGTAGAACCTTTTTCAAACTATGGCTACTTTCTCCCCCTTAGTCTTTGTGTGGAAACTTGAGATCATTTAACATAAACTTCTGTTTCATGTAAGAATTCAATGTACAATATCCCCTGATTGGTCATCCATCCAATTAGAGTCTCAAAAGATAGTTCAGATGCAGCGGGCAAAATGATGAAAACGTCTTAGATATTATCAAACACCATCTTAAGGAAATGAGTAGCTGAGCCAGGGTCTCAAGGGTCACCATGGTCAACTGACATAGTCCACAAAGACAGTGTTCTGCATCCTACTTTGGTGAGTAGTGTCTGGAATATTAAAAGCTCATGAGTGACCATCTAAGGTACAGCTATTGTTCTCTCCATGTGCAGAAGAAAAAAGAGTGTTGAGAAATAAGATGCTTGGAATCGATTAGTCCAATAGACTCATGAATCGTGTGAATATCAGTCTCCATTACTCAGACCAGAAGAACTACAGGTGCTTACTCCCATGGTGATGAAACCTAATACAGGCATAGTTAACTCTATGAGTGTCTACGAGCAGTCAATCAATTGAAGGGATACTTTGTCAGGGTTATGGTCTTCTCCCAATATAATGGACGTGTGGGAAAGACTCTTACTCTTCCACTGGGGACCTGGAACTCTACAATTGTAAAGCCATTTCTGTGATAATAAATTTCTCTTTGTGTATATTCATATAGATGTTTCACTAGTTTTGTTTCTCTAGAAAATCCAGCCTAAGAAAATTTCCTTTTCTAGGGACTGGTCTTTCCTGGTAACATGTCTGAAGTAAGAGAGACAAAGTTTTGCCATCTTGGCTTCTCAGGAGCATTGTGGCTGTACTTCTTCCAACAAAGATTTATTTGTTCTGGTAGCCCATGGTTCTTCGTCATCACCATAACTCAGATGAATCAATTCTTCTATTGTCTTCCTTATTCATTGTACAACTTTTTCATGCATATGAGACTATTGAAAGTACCATGGCTTGGATCAGGCTCACTTTAGTCCTCAAACTGGTATCTTTGTTCTTAAACACTTTAAAGAGGTTTGTGCAGCAGCTTTGCCTAGTGCAGTACCGTGCTTGCATGAGTGTTAATTGTCCATCTAAGCAAAATGCAGTCCTTGACAACTTCATTCTTTTCTCCATTTGTCATAATGTTACTTACTGGTCTAGTTGTGAGAATTTTTGTTTTCTTTGCATTGAGGTGTAATCTATTCGCAAGGCTGTAATCTTTGGTCTTCATCAGTATTTTAAGTCCTGTTTGCTTCCATCAAGCAAAATTGTATCATCTTTGTATCACAGGTTGTTAACAAGTCTTCCTCCAGTCCTCTTGCCATGTTCTTCTAAATACAATCCAGCTTCTCAGAGTATTTGCTCAGCATACAGACTGAGTAAGTATGGTGAAAGAATACAACCCTAGTGCACACCTTCCCTAATTTTAAACCATTCAGTGCTCTCTTGTTCTGTTTGAACAACTGCCTCTTGGCCTATGCACATGTTCCTATTGCACAATTAAATGTTCTGAAGTACTCATTCTTCACAATGTTATTCATAGCCTGTCATGATACACACACAGTCAAAAGCCTTTTCATAATCAATAAAGCACAAGTACACTTCTTTCTGGTCATTGTACTTATTTTCTGTTGCTTCTATAACAAATTGCCATGTGTTTATGGTTTAAAGCAACACTAATCTTAATAGTTCTAAAGGTCAGAAGTGTAAAATAATGGTGTCAACAAGGTTGTGTTCCTTGGCAAGGTCTGAAGGTAGAATCCATTTCCTTGTCTTTCTCAACTTCTAGAGGTCACTTTCATTCCTTGACTCATGGTTCCTGTCATTACACCAGTTTCTTTATTCATTTGTCACATCTCCTACTTTGACCCACTTGTTAAGTGTCGTATATCCTGTGTAGGATTTCTGAGGAGCAGCTAGTGTGAAACTCCCAGATCCAGGAGAAGATTGATGCCAGGGTACAAGGTATGCTGGGTTTACAGATACTGAAAGGAAACAAGACCTTTCCCCAGAACTTGTGCTCTGAAATTGGCCTTCTAGACTCCAAAACTGAGAGAGTAAACTTCTTTTTATTAAGGTCATCTACTTGTGGTAGTTCTGTTACAGCAACACTAGAGAACTAAAACACAGCCTAACCAACTAGAGGATCTGTTTGGTTATAATCTTTGTTTTACTATTCCTCATTTGTCCCTTCCATTTATAAATAGGGAACTTTTCTTTATTTCTGCTTTGGGCACAGTTATTTTCCCCAAGCTGCCTCTTTAGTTGTTGTTCCTGTTAAGTACTGTGGAGTCGGTTCCGACTCATAGCACCCTGCACAGGGTTTCCAAGGCTGCAGATCTTTACGGGAGCAGAAAGCCTCATCTTTCTCCCGTGGAACCGTTGGTAGTTTCAAACTGCCAACCTTGAAGTTAGCACCCTGATTCGTAACCACTATGCTACCATTAATCTCATTTGGGGGAAAGGACAGTGGAAGGTAATGATCAGTCTCTTTGTGCCTATTAGGTGCATAATGATTGGCAACATTCTACCCTGCTTGTGAAGACTGAGTGGGCAGTGATCTGTGTCTAGGGCAACATTAAGAGAGCAAAGGGCACAGAAAGTTAGCTGCATATTCTGAACACCAGCCTCCCTCCCCATCTGTTCTCAGTTCTCTTTCATCTCTGAGATTGTTCTTCACCCATCCATCTCTAGGAATGAGTTATTTCATTAATAACTCAGTGTCCATTTGCAAAAAACAATTGATTACACAAGAACACCCAGACTTTCAGATAGTACCCATTTGACCTAGCCTTGATGGCTTGATAATTGACTAGAGGATGATTAAAAAAAAATTTTTTTTTTTTCATCAAGGAAGCTAGGGTAAATTGCTACAATTTGATGAACTTGACCGATACTCATGTAGGTAGTAGCTCAAAATACCAACAGAGGGGAAAGCAGTCTTCATATCAAGTATCAATGCTATCCGCTCTGTATATAGGGTAGATTTGATGTTGTTGTTATGTTGTTGTTATGTGTTAAGAGTCGGTTCTTACCCACAGAAACCCTGTTTAGGGTTTCCGAGCAGCAGCTGATGAGCTTGAACCGC
>NW_006408688.1:7236271-7240054 GCF_000296735.1 Chrysochloris asiatica | reverse complement strand
TTAGTTTCTAAAAGTATTTGCAAAAAAAACCACTAAAAACAATAACAAAAGCAGTTGGTTAGTGTCTAATTGTTTTTGTGCTCTGCCTGTTGGATAGTTCACTCTTTGGCAGCTGTGGCAGGTCTGCTGTTTAAAAATAAGAAATAGAACTATAAAGATGGACCACCCAAGTAAATAGTTAATGCCATATGCCCAATGTTGATAATGCAATATGATGATTTGTTTTTGTTGTTAAGTTCCATCATGTCTGTTCTGACCCTTAGCAACCCTGTATAGAGTTTCTGAGGAGTGGCTGATAAGCTTGAACCGCCAATATTGCAGTTCAAATGACTTTGCAGTCTAGTGCATTAACCCACAGTGCCACACTAGGACTCCAATATGATAATAGAGAAAACTATGTGTTGTGCTCAAATACTCTTAAAGAAGGAAAAGTGGCTTTAAAGATTTGTGCTTCAGTATTCCTAACCAATAGGATAATGTGTAGATTAAAGATTTTCATACACTTTATCACTATATTTTTCCTAAGTTTTTAAGACATTTTTAAGAAAAGCAGGATATAATTAAAAATAGGATGCCCACAGGTCTGCATTTAACTCTGAATTAAAATGTGTATATTAAGAATTTTATAGTAAATTTATTACTTGTGAGCCCCATGAAATTTCAGAAGGAAAAGCATTTTAGCAGGCTGAGGGTATGTGAAAATATAGGCCCAACTTTCTAGTGGGAGCAGAGAAGTAAAGGGATTTTTAGCTAGACCTCAGATCACCTTAGTAGGTTTTCATTACCCTTGGACTGTTTTAGCAGTGGAGCTTGGGAGAAAGAGTGAATTTAAATATTTTTATGTGTATTTATCAGCCCCTGGTCTGTCAGTTTGTCATACTGTGGTGTCTTGTGTGTTGCTATGATTTTGGAAGCTATACCATGGGTATTTTGAAACCAACAGGGTCACCTATGGTGCACAGGTTTCAGCTGAGCTTCCAGATGAAGACAGACTAGGAGGGAAAGACAGACTACTTCTGAGTATTTATTCACTGAAAGCTTTATGAATAGCAGTGGAACAATGCCAGCAACAGAATACTGAATTTTGAAACATGATGAAGAGTACCAGAATATTGCCAAATGTACTGCTGTATGGTGAGCCCCTCAGGTTGGAAGGCACACAACATGCAACTGGGGAAGAGCTGCTTCCTCAAGATGGAGTTCACTGTGATGACACGAATGGAGTAAAGTTCTCAGGACATTCATTTACTGTTGGGGTACAATTCAAGGTGAAGAGAGAACAGCTGTAAACATACATTAATAACCAGAACATGGAATATACGAAGTATGGATCTTAGGAAAGGATATTTTAAAAAATAAATGGATTATATAAACATTGATATCCTAGGCATTAATGAGCTGAAATGGACTGGTATTGACCATTTTGGATCTGACAATCACATGACATATTGAAGAGGAATGGCATCATAGTCATCATCAGAAAGAACATATAAAGATCTGTCTTGCTGTACAGCATTGTCTGTGATAGGGTAATATCCATACAACTACAAGGGAGAACAGTTAATACCACTATTACTCTAATTTACCCACTTACCGTTAAAACCATTGATGATGAAATTGAAGAATTTCATCCACTTCTTCAATCTGAAATTGATCAAACATGTAATCAATATATATTGATAATTACTGGCAATTGGAATGCAAAGGTTGACAATAAGAGGAAGTATCATATGGCCTTGATGATGGAACCAATGTTGAAGATTGCATGATAGAATTTTGCAAGACCAATGACTTGTTCATTGCAAGTACCTTTTTAAAACAACATAAAAGACGACTATACCCATGGATCTATTCACATGGAATACACAGAAATCAAATTGACTACATCTGTAGGAAAAGACAGCCAAAACAAGATCAGTGGCAGACTGGGGAATAAGCCACCAATTGCTCATATGTTAGTACAGGCTGAAGCTGAAGAAAATGAAATAAATCCATAAGAGCCCAAATACGACTTTGAATATATCCCCCCTTCATTTAGAGATTATCTGAAGAGCAGATTTGATGCATGAGACACTAAAGATCAAAGACCTGAAGTTATGGGATGACATCAAGAACATCATACAGGAAGACAGCAAAAGGTCATTAAGGAAGACAAGAAAGAATGAAAAGACCAAAATGGATGTCAGAAGAGACTCTGAAATATGCTCTCCAGCATAGAGATGGTAAAGCAAATGTAATAAGTGAGGAGGTACAAGAGCAGAACAGAAAATTTCAAAGTCAGTTCAAGAAGACAAAGTCAGTTATTATAATGACATATGCAAAGACCTGCGGCTAGAAAACCTAAAGAGAAGAGCATGCTCAGCATTTCTGAAGCTGAGGGAACTGAAAAAAAAATTTTTTTTAAGACTCAACTTGCTGTACTGAAGGATTCTATGGACAAAATATTGAGTGATGCTGAAAGTATCAAAAGAAGATGGAAAGAATACACAAAAGTTATTGTATCAAAAAGACATGGTCAGGTCGGAAGACGAGGCATGGAGGGGATTGGAACCATGGCAATGTAATGATATATGATGGAATGAATATGGAACTGAAGTTCTCTCATGCAAACTATCATATCATTCACAATAAAACATAAAAAAAAAAAAAAAGAAATGGTCAATGTTCAGCCATTTCAAGAAGTAGCATATGATGATCAAGACCCAATGATCCTGAAAGAAGTCACCCAAGGTGCATTGAAGGCAAAGAATGAAGCACCAGGAATAGATGGAATACAAATTGAAATATGTCAACAAACTGATGCAGCTCTGGAAGCACTCACTCATCTATGCCAAGAAATTTGGACGACAACTACCTGGCCAAGTGACAAGAAGAATCTGTATCTGTGCCCATTCCAAAGAGAGGTCACCCAAAGGACTGCAGAAATCATAGAACAATACCATTGATATCCCATGCAAGTAAAGTTTTATTAAAGGTAATCCAAAAAAAAGTCTTCAAACCATATATTGACAGAGAACTTCCAGAGGTTCAAACAGGTTTAGAAGAAGGAATGAGGGATATCATTGCTGATGGATCTTGGCTGAAAGCAGAGGATACCAGAAAGATGTTTACCTGTGCTCTGTTGGCTATGCAAAGGCTTTCAATTGTATGGATCATGACAAACTATGGATAACATTGCAGAGAATGAGTTTTCCAGAACACTTAAACTGTGTTCATGAGGAACCTGTACACAGACCAAGAGGCAGTTGTTCAAATAAACAGGGGAACACCAATAGGTTAAAATTAGGAAAGATGTGTGCCAAGGTTGTATTCTTACACCATATTTACTCAATTTGTATGCTGAGCAGATAATCTGAGAAGCTGGATTATATGAAGAAAAACATGGCATTAGTATAGCAAGAAGACTCATTAACAAATTGATAATGCAATTAGCTTGCTGAAAGCAAAGAGGACTTAAAATAACTAATAAAGATCAAAGACTTCCTCATGGGTTGCATCTGAATGTAAATAAAGCAAAAATCCTCACTACTGGATCACTAAACAACATCCATATAAACGGAGAATAGATTGAAATTCTCATTTTGCTTAAATCACGAACACTCATGGAAGCAGCAGTCAAGATATTAAACGATATATTTGCATGCTAGTCAAATCTGCTGTAGATGACCTCTTTAAAGTGTTGAAGAGCAATGATGTCAGTTTGAGCAATAATGTATGCCTGATTCAAGGAATGGTATTTTCAATAACCAGCTCTGGTAGCATAGTGGTTACGAAGCAGGCTGC
>NW_006408688.1:7208574-7233825 GCF_000296735.1 Chrysochloris asiatica | reverse complement strand
TGCATATACACACATAAAATTTAATTTTGTTCAAAATTTTAATGAGTTCTACAAGCCAACCTATCTTGATTGAGCTCAGTGTGTGTATACTGCTTTGCTAGGTTCATGACAGACACATTGTGTTTAGGCACATTTTAGTCCTCACAGGAAATGCTGTTGGCTGCATTAGGGGAATTACTCAAGAAAGCAAAACTAGAGGAAATGTGTCACAACTTACATTTATGGAGTCTGTACTGTGAACCAGGATTGATCCAGGTAATTTACATATGAATGCATTTTTACCACAACCCTGTGATAATAGTTTTATTATCCCCCTTTTATAGAAGAGGACACAGATAAATAAGTTGCTCAGAATCACACAGCAAGTAAGTGGCACAGCTGTGATACCTTTTGACTTCATAGGCCAAATTTAAATCATTTATCTTATGCTGAATCTCATGTATATATTAAAATTAGATTATACAGGACCATGAAAATTATTTGTAAAGTTTGGAATTTTCGTTTTTAAGGTAGTGTCAAACCAATGAATTGTTTGGAGTAGGGAAGTCAGCTATTCAGAGTTTGTGGTTTAAGAAATTTATTTTAGCAAATTGTGGAATACTAGAGAGGCAACAGACCAAATATTAGCACCATCTGAGGTACTTAAAAAAAACCCAGCTGTACCTCTGCTCAATTAGACCAGAATCTCTGAGAGTGAAATACAAGCTTAAATGGTTTTAAAATCCACTAGGTAATTTCAATGTGTGGCTAAGATTAAGTGCTATCAAAATAGAAGCAGTTATCTCAGGGAACAACTTAGCTTGCAGTTTGTAATCCAGGTAAAAGGCATTTAAAACCTGTATTAGGACCGGAATAGAAAATACATGAAGGAATTTGAGATGAAAACTAGCAGGTCCTGGTGATGGGTGGGTGTGTGGTTTTAAGAAGATGCTAAAGATAAATTTCATTTACAGAGTACTTTTTCACCTACTAAATATATTGAATCTACACAATGGTAAGACAGCGATATTGTCATTTTACAGACGCAGAAATATATTTAGGAAGTAGCCTGTTCAGAGTTCTACAAAAAGACAGTGGAGTCAGGCCTTTTCATATGAAATTGTTTGTTTTTTTCCATACATTTTTAGGCATTCATGCATTCAGTATTAATAAGTGCAATAACATGTTACAGATAATTATATCGGTTGCAGAAGGAACCAAAAGAGTTAGGGGTTGATTGCTTTGGAGGGGAAGATGTCAGGAAAAGTTTTCTTAGTGGTAATGTTTAACCTAAGTGTTCAAAAAAATTTAGGCATTTCCTGCCTAGCAAAGGAGAGAATGGCATTGTAGGCAACAAGAGCTATGAAAGTTAATGGAAGCAAGTTGTGGATGTCATGTTATGGCTAAGGAAAAGAAAGTAATTTGCAGTTTGCCATGTTTGTGAAGTGTAGGATTGATATGGGTGTGGAGGGATACATGACGTAACCAATTCTGTTGTTGTGTTCCGTAGACTCAATTCAAATTCATATCAATCCTGTATAGGGTTCAGAGAGTGGCTAGTGGGTTTGAACTAATGATCTTGAGGTTACCAGTCTAGTGATTATTCTACAGAGCTTAAAAGATGTTGTTATTTCTTTCTCTGTCTCTCTCATTTTGGTAAGTTATGGGATCCTAGGAGTTCCTGGGTGGTGCAAATAGATAAGCACTCGGCAACTAGCTGAAAGGCTGGCATTTTGAACCCACCCAGAGGTACTTCAGCAGATGGTCTTGGTGATCCAAAAGGTCACAGCTTGAAACCCTTATAGAGCAGCTGTACCATGTATACATGGGATCATCACAAGTCAGAATTTACCCTGTGGCAACTAACAACAACAACAATAGTCACTTAACCAAGTGTAAAAACATTGAAAGGCCTTTCCAGAGGAGTCTAATCATATTCATTTTAGAACATTTTAGAAGTTTCTCTATGGAAATAAATTGCTGAGAAGTAAGACTAGAGACAGGGAGATTTAGGTAACAAGTGACAACAACAGTGGACATTGGAATGGATAGATAAGAGAGTTTGGGAGTATGTAGAATATTTAGGACCCTTTCCTGAAATTGATACTAGGGGTGGGGAGGAGAATGTATGTGGGGAGAATACTAGGAAAAAGCTTAGAGTGACTTACAAGTTTCTGTTTTATATGATAAGGCCAGAGGTACCATTTATTAAAGGAGAAAATGTAGGGAAAGGATCAGGTTTGGGGAAAAGATGAGTTCAGTTTTGAACATGTTGAGTTTGAGAGAACCTATATGTACTGTATCTGTAACTTAGCCTAATTTAAAGCTGAAAATAGAGTGAATTATACAATAAACACTTCCTGTAAAAAAATGTTGGACAGATTTGCTTATAACCCATATAAAAAGATTGCAGTTTCTTTCCTAAGCTTTGGCATGGTGCCTTGCCTGATACAGACGCACTTACGTGTTAACATACATCTAGGTCTGCTGTGCTGCTGCTTTCGCAGACCTCGAGGGGCATGGGGAACCAACATAAACATGAGTGCTTACTGTGTCATGAGTAAAAAGACCTGTTTCTCTGACCCAGGATTTTCATTTCTTCTACCAACTTCCATGAAATTGTAACAGGCTAACTTGTTAGCAAATAGAGTCAAATGCCAGTCCCTTCACAATTGCTGACATTATGTTTTTTGAATGCACAAAGTAGTTATAATTACTTAACAATATTTTCTCAAATAATTGGAACATTCAAAAGACCCAATCTTGAGTAATTGAATAGCACTTGAGTAGAGAAGTGAGTGACTTTCCTTTGTAAATATGTATATGCATGAGTGGATGAGGAGGGGTGTTCGTTTAATTGTATCAATGTATTATTACCAGGGATTACCAAGAATTGTTCTTGGAGAGGATTGCAGATAAGTTACTATCAGAGTACTATCAGAGCACATTGAAATTGGGTTTCCAGAATTTGAAGACAGAATAACGAATATTTGAAAAGCATAGTTGTTTTGTCTTCATTAGTTTTGTCTTCATTTACAAGTTATATTAAATCACTTTTGTTTAATCTTCTATCTCATGGTCAACTTTACCATGGTAAATATAGTTTGGCTCCAGAGTAAATCACTGTAGCAAGGTTAGAATTTACTTACAATTTCACAGCGTTATAGACAAAGTAAAGGATTTCCAGGGTAATATAGCCCTGTATTTGAACCACGATTTTGCTGTTGTTAGGAGTATGATATTAAACAGGTAACTTTTCTCACCTTGAAATTGGAGTGTCATGACTTATTATAAGTATGAAATCCAAGAAACTGGGTTCTATGAAGAAAAACGTCGCATAAGAATTGGAGGAAGACTCATTAACAACCTGCGATATGCAGATGATACAACCTTGCTTGCTGAAATGGAAGAGGACTGAAAATATTTGCTGATGAAGATCAAAGGCCACAGCCTTCAGTATGTATTGCATCTCAATGTAAAGAAAACAAAAATCTTCACCACTGGACCAATAAACAACATTCTTATCAATGGAGAAAAGATTGAAGTTGTCAATGACTTCCTTCTTCTTGGATCAACTGTCAACACTCATGGAAGCAGCAGTCAAGAAATCAAATGACATAAGGAGCTCTGGTAGCGTAGTGGTTATGAGTCGGGCTGCCAACCTCAAGGTCAGCAGTTTGAAATTGCCAGCAGTCCTGTGGGAGAAAGATGAGGCGTTCTGCTCCTGTAAAGATTTACAGCCTCGGAAACCCTGTGCAGGGTCACTATGAATCGGAACCAACTCCACAGTACTTAAAAACAACATTTGCATTAGTCAAATCTGCTGCACAAGATCTTTTTCAGGTGTTGAAGAGCAGTGATGTTAGTTTGAGCAATAAGGTGTTCCTGACGCAAGCCATGGTATTTTCAGTAACCTCATATGCATGTGAAAGTTGGACAGTGACTAAGGAAGATCGTAGAAGAATTGATACAGTTGAATTAAGGTGTTGGAGGAGAATATTGCAAGTACCATGGACTGATAAAAGAACAAATAGATTTGTGTTGTAAGAAGTACTCCTTGGAAGCTAGGATGGCCAGACTTTGTCTTTCATACTTTGGACATATTGTTAAGAGGGACCAGCCACTGGAGAAGGATATCATGTTTGGTAAGGTGGAGGGTCAGAGCAAAAGAGGAAGACCCCCAGTGAGATGGATTGGCAAAATGACAGCATCAGTGGGCTCAAGAGTAGCACTGATTGTGAGGTTGGCCCAGGACTTGACAGTGTTTCGTTCTGTTGTGTATAGGGTCACTATGAGTTGGTACCGATTCAGTGGCACCTAACAACAACAATGTATGAAAGATTTAGTTGTTGTTAAGTGTCGTCATCACAGTTTACTGAGCACTGTTCTTTGAAGGAAACTTTAAAGATCGGATGATTCAGTCTGTTAGCTTTGTAATCAAGGGATCTTAGTATTAGAATGATTAAGTTACTCACCCACAGTTATTGGTAGGGTTGGGTTTGTTGTCTTAGCCTGGAGCTCATTCCAATTCACTGTAAGACCCTCCATGTATTTCACTTTGTTGCCAGTCTCTGTAGTCAAAAGCTTGTCTCACCTCGAAAGACAAGAGAATTAAAAAGTGAATGAGACCCACAGTCCCTTTCCCTCTCTGGGTCCAAAGTCCCCAGTTGCTTTGGGTGGTTGATGATGCATGGAGGGGATTGGAACCATGGCAATGAGATGATATAAGATGGAATGAATGTAAAACTAAAGTTCTCCCATGTAAACTATCATATAATTCACAACAAAACATTAAAAAAAAAAAAAAAAAAGTGAATGAGAAATTCATTGAGGAAGTACCTCACCACATCACATTTTTTTCTCAGCAATAATTATAATTTGTAATAGTTTTCTGTACTATTTCCCTTTTTGGCTTTCCACCCTTCTCCTCCCCTCTCCTGCCCCTGCAGTGCCCTTCTAGAAGCTATACTTTTTGTATTTGGAATACTGTATTTGTGTGGAGAGAAATAGAGTGTCTGGGCTCAGTGTCTCATACTTTTTCTCATTTATTCCTCTCCATAATACTATGGTGTAGATATTAATCAGTTTTTAGAGATGAAGAAATAGAGGTTCTGAAAGGATAATTACTTGCCTAAGGTCATATAGCTACTTAGTGAGCAGTGCTAATATTTAGCTATAAATATACTGTAATTTGGCTGATGATATGTATAGCTTTTCCACTGTCTCTATCCACAGATGTAATCAGCTTGATTTCTGTGTATTCCATCTGGTGAAGTCTATGTGTAGGATTGTCTCTTATGCTGTCTAAAGAAGATATTTGAAATGAACAAATCATTGGTTTTGTAGAATTCTATCTTGCTATCTCCAGCATAATTTCTATCACCAAGGCCATATTTTCCAACTACTGGTCCTTCCTCTTTGTTTCCAGCCTTTGTGTTCCAATCAACAGTAATTATCAACATATCTTGATTGCATGTTTGGTTGATTTCAGATTGAAGAAGTTGGTAGAATTCTTCTATTTCAGCCTCTCACTGGTTTTAGTGGTCGGTGCATAAATTTGATTAATAGTGGTATTAACTGGTCTTCCCTGTCCTGGTAGTGATGTGCCATGGAGTTGGTTCCGATTAATAGTGACCCTGTACAGGGTTTCCAAGACTGTAAATCTTTACTGGGGTAGAAAACCTCATCTTTCTCCCGTGGAACAGCTGGTTGTCTCGAACTGCTGACCTTAAGGTTCACAGCCCAATTTGTAACCACTGCACTACCAGTCTTCCCTGTAGATTTCATAGATATTATCCTATCACAGACAGTGTTGTACCTCATGATGTGTTCTTTATGCGATGAACGCAACACCATTCTTCTTCAATTTGTCATTTCCGGCATAGTAAACCATGTGGTCATCAGATTCAAAATGGCCAATACCAGTCCATTTCAGCTTACTAATGCCTAAGATATTGATGCTTATGCGTTCCAATTTTCCTAGATTCATACTTCGTACATTCCATGTTCTCTTCATTTTGAGTTGTGTCCCATCAGCAAATGAAGGTCCCGCGGGCTTTCCTCCCATGGGCTTTACTCCATTCGCATCATCACGGTCAACTGTACTTTGAGGAAGTAGCTCTTCCCCAGTCGCATTTTGAGTGCCTTCCAACCTTAGGGGTTTATTTTCTGGCCCTATATCTGACAGTGTTTCTCTGCTATTCATAAGGTTTAGCTACTTAATATTTGGAAGTAGTTCGTCTCTCCTTCTTCCTAGTCTGTCTTTGCCTGGAAGCTCATCTGAAACCTGTCCACCATGGGTGACCCTGATGGTATTTAAAATATCTGTGGCATAGCTTCCAGAATTTTTAAAGTTTAGAAGAGTAAAGATATCAGCTTTAGGACTAAAGTGCGCCTGACCCAAGCCATGGTAATTTCAATAACCTTATATGCATGTGAAAGCTGGACAGTGAAGACGGTAGAAGAATTGATGCATTTGAGTTGAAGTGTTGGAGGAGGATATTGAAAGTGCCGTTGGCTGCCAGAAGAACAAACAGATCTGTGTTGGAAGAAGTGCAGCCAGAATGCTCCTTGTAGGCCAGGATGGTCAAACTTTGTCTGTCATACTTTGGACATGTCATGAGATCCAGTGGCTGGAGAAGGATATCATGTTTGGTAAGATGAAGAAAGGTCAGAGAAAAAGAGGAAGACCCCCAGCGAGATGGATTGGCAAAGTGGCAGCATCAGTGGGCTCAAATATGTCAACAATGATGAGGTTGGCCCAGGACCAGGCAGTGTTTCGTTCTGTTGTGAATAGTGTTGCTATGAGTTGGTACCGACTCGATGGCACCTAACAACAACATATACTCTAAATTGGAGTCCTGATGTGGCACTCTTGGTTAATGCGCTAGATTGCAAGGTCAATTTGAACTGCAAGGTCGGCAGTTCATATTCACCAGTCACTCCTTGGAAATCCTATCCAGGGTCGCTCTGGGTTGGAACTGACTTTTGGCACATAACAGCAGCAACAACATACTCTTATTTTTGTCACTAAATACAAAAATATAAATATACATTTTTATGTTATGGATTGATCTGTATTCCACGTAGTCTTTTAAGCATCTCTTTAAAGTGTTATATGCGCATTACCTAATACAATGTATGGAGTCCTGGTGTGCAGTAGGTAAGCACTGGATTTCTAACCACAAAGTTGGAAGTTCAAACCCATCAGCCACTTCTTGGAAACAGGGTTGCTACGAGTCAGAACCTACTCAGCGGCACTTAGCAATAACACTTTTGCACTGATTCACACTAGGAGTTTAGAGTGGAAGGGAATCCGTTTACTTATTTGTTAAATGAAAAATGATAAAAATAGCACTAACTTCATACATATTGTTGGGATCCCAGTGGCTCTGTAGGATAAGCACTGGATTGTAAACCACAAGGTTGGTGGTTTGAGCCCATTAACCACTCTGCAGGAAAAAGATGATGGTTTCTGTGCCCACAAAGATTTGCAGGTTCAGAAATCCTATATAGAGTTGTTATGAGTCTAAACCAACTTGATGGCACTTAGCAGCAACAAACAACAAATATATTGTATACTTGGAAAAATGTGCAGTGGGTGATCTGTTTTATTTAATCCAAGCTTTATCCTCCTGTTACTAATTTTGACTTCTCTTCTGGAGCGAGCATTTTTGGCATTCGGGTACCATGTAGTTATGACATGAAGACATGAAGAGCAGTTGTTATCACTGTATTCTCATGAGTGATCGGTATTATGAGTCATCGAGGTGGAAGTACACATTGTAAATTTGTAAGCAGCTTTGCCTGTGGCATGATAATAAACAACATGGTGTACTAATCAGTGATTATTTTAGAAATGATTTCTTTTTAAGAAATGAAATTGAACTCTAGAAAGAAAGAAGGAACTGGTTACTCAGTTCTTTTGTTAATTCAGATTCTGGTCATCATCCAATCAAGTAGGCTCATTTACAAGCGTAAATCAAAAAGTATCGCTACACAATCATAGGAGCTTTTATTCAACAAAATATCAAAATGTGAAGTATTGTTTCTCCACATTTAGATTTATACACTTCTCTCTTACCATTGCCTAGAGAATTCTGTGTTGTCCACTTACAGTGCCTCAAAACAGCAATATTGGCATTCTCAAGGGATTCAAATTGTATTCCTTTGTAATGTCCTTTGAGTTTTGGAAACAAAAAGAAATCTGAAGGGATAAGAACGGGGCTGGCAGGTAGTTGGGGTTTTAGGTTTCTCAACAAAATTTTCGTTAGACAGCCCTTGCTATACTTGAGGAATGAGCAAGGTGCATTGTTGTAATGGGAAAAATTCCTCAGTGCACCTTTTGTGGACTTTTCCTCAACAATGCTGTTTTCCATGTTCTTAAAACTTTTCATAATAAGTCTCAGTGATTGTCCTGTGTCCTTCCAGAAAATATATCAAGATTACCCCTTTAGGATCCCCAAACAGTTGCTATAACTTTCTGAACTGACCTCTCTGAGTTAAATTTCACAGGCCCAGAAGTTCCCCTAGGAAGCCACTCTTTGCGTGGATCTTTTTTCTTAAAAGCACCCTAATAACACTCAGACAGGTGTATTACTGAGAGAACTTGTCTGCAGCTATCCACAGATCACAGAGACATGTTTTAGCACATTTTGTTTGGAATAAAATTATGCATGTAAGACCTGGAACCCTAGTAGCAATACTTTAAAATTTACCTTCATATCTATAATTGACCAAAATAAAATTCTAAATAGAAATTATTTAAACAGATCATAAGATTAAACATTATATGCAGACATATTTAAGCATACAGGACTTAGCCGTCTTGAATAACCAGTTCTCAAATCTTACCTGGTGTGATTGTGATGTGATTATGTGGTTTCAGTTGTACTATTATTATTCCATAAATTTCCCAGGCAGCTATGACTGCTTAGGTCTGATAAGGAGAAGAATATTACTAAGGTAAAAGGCCAAGATCATAGGATTAATTCCTTTATTGGATAGTTAACTATTTTTCTTGTACTGGGGGCTTCAAAAAGTTTATGGAAAATGAAATTTGTCCATGAACTTTTTTAAAAAAAAACTTGTTATTGTGAATTGAGTAGAGGTTTACAGAGCCAGATCATCAGTTTTACATTAAAAAAAACCAGTTTCAATGAGTGTAGTCCCATCCATGTAACATCACTTATTTCATCTTCTCCCTGTAGTGTTTCCATTCTACCTTCTTTCCCAACCCTTCTGAATTTTGCCTTTAGGTAAATGCTGCTCTTTTGATCTTGAATGGTTGACCATTCTATGAAGTGCATACCTCACTAGTGTTGTTGTCCCCATATATCCCTATTTACTGCTGGGCTGAAAATTGAGCCATGAGGGTTAGTTCAGTTCCAGACATGTAGGATGACCAACGGCCATAATCTTGGATTCCTCCAGTCTGTTTCTGACCAGTAAGCCTGATCTTTTTCATGATTTTGAGTTTTCTTCCACATTTTCTTCCACTCTATCCAGGACCATCTAATATGATCCCTTTCAGAACAGTTGGTAGTGGTAGCTGGACACCATCTAATTTTGGTCTTAGGATCGTGGAGACAAATATTTGCATGTTCCATTAGTGAACTGAACTAATTGATTCCAAGTGTCTTCAGTTTCTTTACTCTTCTTGCCTCTGCACAGGGAGATACCAGTAGTTAACATACTTTAGTAGGCCCCTTATGAACTTTTAAGATCCCAATTGCTACTTATAAAAAGTAGGATTGTCTTTGTATACATTGTGTTTACATCCACGAACCTTTTGAAGCCCCCTTTTACCATAGTGCTAGACTTTGCCAGTAGTCTGACCAAATGCATGTCATTAGTTACAACTGAAAAATCATATGGATTAATTTTACATTTTCCTGTGTGTGAAAACATTGGTGAAAGAGGTTGGTTTTATTATGGCAAGGGGCTTCCAGTACCAGAAGAAATAAAATGCTCTGTTACTAAAAACTGGTGGCGAGTCTGTAAGAATATAATTATTTAGAAAAAGAATAGGAAATTTCAAGAAATGGAATTTGAGTGCATAATGACAAAAGACTAATATTTGCTATAAAATACTAGTAATGTTACTAGAATTGATTTAATTTTCTATGTTGGATTGCTGGTGATAGAATTTTATGGTCATCTAAAAATATGAATAGAAGTACACTTAGAGCTCAGATTTCCTAATTCTAGTCCATAATTTTATAGCAGGTCACTGTGAGTCAGAATCGACTTGATGGCACATAGCAAAAGCAAAAACAACAACAGTAACAAGATGTTGGGGAAAAGGAGAGGTGTTAGAAGACTCAGGGTTGTAGTTTGAGTGATTATAAGAAAGTTGATGACTTTGAAAGAATTGGGAAAATCAGTGTGATTGGTGGTTTCTCAGAAAAATCAATGAACTGTATTTATGATGTAATGATGCTTTCTAATATAAGCTTAGTGTTCTTTTTTTTTTGCTAACAAAAATTTAGGGCCAGTAGTTAATTTGCAATAATGTCAGAACATACAGGTAAAAATGCTTTAGGATGACATTTTGAAGCTAGTTATGTTTGAAGAAGGAAATTTGGAAGTTAATTGAATAAAGGTAATGAGTGAGCCTTGAATATTACTGGAATCTGTAGGAAAAAGTAGGTCGAGAAATAGCAATAAAATGGCCATGAGAGTAAAACAGTGGCTATGACTGTTCACATATTGAAGGGGAAGACTAAGTGGGTGCAAGAAAAAAGAGGAAAAAGCCAAAATAGTGTAGTGTTTTAGAAGCCAAGGGGAGAGGCAATTTGTATGATGAAAGGACTGATGGAAGTGAACACACGGAGGGAAGATAAACCAGTTGAACACCAGTTGCCATAGAATTAATTACAACCCATAGCAACCTCAGACATTTCAGAGTATAACTGTACTCCATAGGGTTTTCATGGCTGTAACCTGTCAGAAGTAGATTATTAGGCCTTTCTTCTGAAACATCTCTGGATGTCTTCAAACCATCAATCTTTGGGTTAGGAACGAAGCACTAAATCATTTGCACATCTTAGGAATCCTAAAGGAAGACTGGAAACAAAACAAATTTACTGACATCCAGTTGGTTGTGACTCATAGTGACCTGGTACATCTGCTCCTTAGGTTCCTGACACTGCAGATCTTTACAGGATAGTCTTGTCTTTCTCCCTTGGAGTGGTCACTGGATTTGAATTGGCAGCCTTGTAGTTAATTGTCTAACACTTAAATCGCTGCACAGTCACAGCTTCTTCAAGAGAATATGTTGCTATTGTTAATTGCTGTCAAGTCAATTCTGACTCATAATGACCCTGTACAGGGTCTCTATGGGTCGGAACTGACTCGATGGCACTTCACAACAACAGTAGGGTTTCTGAGCCATCAATGGGCTCAAGTGTGGCAATAATTGTGAGGTTGGCCCAGGATAGGGCAGTGTTTTGTTCTGTTGTGCATAAGGTTGCTATGAGTTGGTACCGACTCGATGGCACTTAACAACAACAACAGGGTTTCTGATGAGTGTCTGATGGCTTTGAACTGCTAACATTTAGTGCCACAGCAATAGAAGCTAAGAACTGTGAAAAGGCCCAAGAACATGTGGGTGATTGTCAGATTGAATGTAATTTTTGAAATTTTAGTGTTAAAAAAATTTTTTTAAAGGATTTAGTTTCTAATGTAAAAGCATTATTATAATAGGGCAAGTCAAAAATTGTTGCTGCAAAATAATAGAGCAAAAATATAAAAATGTAAAGTTGTTGTTTCTCATCATATCCTCCATGCTTAGCCTGTACGCTCCTGAAGGTGTTCCTAACTCTCTAACCCTTCCCTGAAGTTACTTGATTTATACCATGACAGTTTTGGCAATCCGCAAAGGACTTAAATCATGTTCATTATCAGTGTCTTTCAGTTTGGAAACAAAAAGAAGTCTGAAGGGGAAGGCAAGATTAGGGCTGTAGAGTGGATGGGATAAGGTTTCCCAGTGAAATTCTCTTAGGACAGCCCTTGCTACCCTCAAAGAATGAATTGGTCTAGTGTGACGGGAAAAAAATTTTCAACACAATTTTCCTGGCCATTTTCTCTCCAATGTAGTTTTCATTATTCTTAAAAACATCTTCATAATAATAAGTCCCCATGATCATTCTGTGCCCTCTGAGAAAATCTATCAAGAGTACCCTTTTGGGATCCCAAGAAAATAATCCCTATATCCTTCTTAGCTGACCTTTCTGCTTTGAATTTCACTAGTCTAGCAAATTCCTGTTTTGATTGGACGTGTTTTTTTGAAGGTACACTAGTGAGTATTGCTGAGAGAACTTACCTGCAGCCACCCACTGATGGCAGAGACACGTCTAAACCCATTTCATTTGTGCTTGCATAAACTGGAACCCAAGTGACAACTTTTTGATTTACCATCTTAATTTTTTCCACCCCCATGCAGAAGAAAAGATGGTTTTACTACTTACTTAATTTGATGAGCTGGAGGGGAAGCACTGGACGGCAAGGTCTGTTTGAACCACAGAGTCAGTGGTTCAAACTCACCAGCTGCTCCTCAGCAATCCTATAAAGGGTCGCTATGGGTCAGAATCAACTCGAG
This sequence comes from Chrysochloris asiatica, assembly GCF_000296735.1. NCBI lineage: Eukaryota > Metazoa > Chordata > Mammalia > Afrosoricida > Chrysochloridae > Chrysochloris > Chrysochloris asiatica. The sequence goes on along the minus strand of NW_006408688.1, from coordinate 7,221,245 downwards.
GCACTAAATAACAAGGTGCTCTCTAGATTCAGATTCACGTATATGTGAGATTAAATCACTCCTGAGAAAATTTGTTTTTTTTTTAGATCTTGCCATATTCAGACGTTGCTGAAGTTCACGAGACAGTGAGTAATCAATGGTGCTACATTTAAATGTTAAATTAACATTTTTGTACTTTTTCAGGATTCTTAAAAAATATTTTTCACTGTATTTTTGTGATAATAAAATAGAGCTAATGTCATTGAAAAGGTCAATTTTATAAATTATAATTTTACTTTTTCCAAAATGTAAATTGACAATATTTTTTACTATAAAAATAGTATATAGTGTAGCATTTTAAAGCAGTACAGAAAGGATAATAAAATGAGAGGTAAAAGCCTTCCTCTTTAAGGTGACCTCTATTAATGGTGGTATCTTCCTTAAATTTCTATGTGTACATCTTACATATGAAATCTTATATAACTAAGGCTCTTTTATCATAACTTGTTTTTCAAAACTGATGCAATGGACGTTTTTCTGTCAGAAAAAATGACCAAATAGTGTTTCATTGTGTAATGTATTATTATTTAATGCCTTTTTGAACATTCTCATTTCCTGAACATGGTGTTGTGATAAATATATACAGAGACACCTCTTTTTCAACATTTAGGCTTATCACCTTAGTATACATTCCTAGAAATCAGATTGTTAGATCAAAACTGTGATTTGTTCATTTTAAATTACTGCCTCACATGCTAGATCTCTTTTTTACTTCTTTGACATCTATCTGATAGTGATAAGACCTTGTTCTCATAAAAGAAAATACATTTTCTTTAAAAAAAACTCTACTATAAAACTCTGAGATAGACGGTGTACATGTGGTTTTTGCAGAGAATTGCAGAAACATGAAAAATTCCGCTAAATGTACTGAGAACAAACAAATCTCATCTGCCTTATGTATCCCTCACTGAAATTTCTTATTCTAAGGGCCTAAACCCAGGTCCATTGCCACTGAGTTGATTTTGACTCATAGTAATGCTGTATAGGGTTTCTAAGACTGTAAATCTACACAGAAGCAGAAAGCCTCTTTGGAGTGGTTAGTGGGTTTGAACTGCTTGTCTTGCTGTTGGCAGTCCAGTGCTTACCCAGTAGCACCACTATTTATACTTATAAGGACTAAAGCACTAAATCAAGTACTTTGAGATGTTTTGTATAATCCTGTGTTCTCCTTGTGACTTTTGGGAACCAACTGCAGCATAATTTCCTCTATGAAGGCAATGTAACCAACTTTAATAGATTAATCAGTCGCCACTTGCTGCATCAATGCTTGATAAGTTTTTTTTGCTTTGACGTAAGCACATTAGATGACTTATGTCAATTCAATATGTGTGTTGGATATGCTAAGAGGAAGGTGCTATATTAAACGCAATGGCCCCAAAACTATAGATCTAATGGGAATTTTTTTCTATGTTGTAGATTGGACATCCCTGGTTTGTTGGGACTGAGAGTTATTCTAGTATATATTCTAGTATGTATCTAGTATATATATATATTCTAGTTTCTATGAAATTCTACCTATTTCTTAGAGATTGAATTTTTTCTACTATTTATAGATAGAATGGCAAATATTTTGAAGTCTGCTATAATGAAACAATATTGCTTGCATAATGTTCTCTTTCTGAGATTTATAATCTAAAATTAATTGAAATTTAGATAGTGGATATAAATATGTCATGCTTTAAATTAAAGCTTTCTGGTTGTGCACTAGTTAACAGTAAATAGACGACAAATTCCAAGCATGTTAGTTTTATTAGTTTATTTTTAATCTTCTGCCAAAATAGATAGTTTATTTATATAACCAAGACTTTGTTGAGATAACTGTGTGGACATGGCGTAGGGATAATGGCAAATATGATGAGTTACTCAAATAAAATGTTTCTTCATGTCTTAGTGTTGTTTTCCTGAAAAAGCTGAGGAGACGTTCTTGTAATCTGTAAGATTCTAGCAGTATTTTGTTTTTTTTAAGCAAAGGCCAAGAAGAATGGCTAGCTTTAAAAAAAGAAATTCTTACGAGATACTTACGTAGAATGTTTCTACTCCAATAATTTTATATCATCTTTACCCATGTTTGTAGTGCACAGATTTCATCCAGGTTCTAAAAGCAGTAAGAAGGTAGTGGGGTGCAGTTTAGCCATGTGCAGAAGGCTTTAAGTTACTTGATAAAAGTGATATCTAATACTCACCTATTTACATTTCATTTCCTGTTAGCATCACTTGCAAACAACTCTGGGAGGCTGGCTTTACCTGTAATCCTTCCCAATTTAACACCTTTTTATTCACATACTTCTTGGGAAGCCTTGCTTATTATTGTTGCTTAGCTTTGCTTTGGAATGTTTCAACTTGATACTTTGTTCTGTTCCATTTTAACATAAGCTGTTTTTGTGCCTATTTGTTTTTACTCTGTGTCATTTTTTAATTTCCTGTGATCAGATCATTCAGGTCATTCATCCATGCTGTCATATATACATATCATAACTTACATCATTCTCTTATAGCCTGAACTTTACCCTGAACTACACATTTGTATCTCTAATTGCCTACTTGTCACTTCTACTTGGATTTCTGACCCACCCACTCCACTCTGTCACTGAGTTGATTCCGACTCACTGAGACCTTGTTAATGGTTTCCAAGACTGTAAATTATTAAGGGAGCCTTTCTCTCTGATTGGCTTGTGGATTTGAATCACCAGTGTTGTGGTTAGCAGTCCATTGTTTAGCCCACTATAGCTGTGGGTTGGAATTGACTCGACAGCACTTAACAACAACCACCACCACCACCTAAAAATGAAGTGCCTAGGAAATTTTATCCAGGTATTTCAAATTTAACTTGTTCCAAACTGAGCTCCTTGTATTCTCCCAGAAAACTAGCTTTTCATGCTGTTTTTTCCATGTCAGTGCCATCCTTCCAGACCCCAGCGCTGGATATCATCTTGACTTCTCTCTTTCTCTTGTGCCCTGCATTTTGTCTATCTGGAAATTTTATTACCTTCATTGCTAACAACTTGGTCCAAGTTCATCTTTCCCCTAGATTATTGCAATAACCTTTTCATCATAGCAGCCAGAATGAGTTGGTTCCAACTGCTAGCAACCCTGTGAAGGGTTTCTGAAGAGCAGCTAGTGAATTGGAACTGTGACTTTGTGGTTCGAATTGACCTTTTGGTTCAGTGCGTTATCCTACAGCACCACACCAGGACTTCCTCTTTATGTAAAGGTTCCATATTTTCTTCAGTCAGCTCCATAGTGACGCTTTCTTAGGCTACCCTATCTAAAATTTGAACTCTCTTTTTTGAACATTACACATTCCTTCATTCTCTACTTACTCATTTCCTAAGCACTTATACTATATTATATAATATGAATTTTTACTTGCTTAGCATAGTGGTTACGAGTCAGGCTGCCAACTTCAAGGTCAGCAGTTTGAAACTACCAGCGGTTCTGCGGGAAAAGATGAGGCATTCTGCTCCCGTAAAGATTTACAGCCTCGGAAACCCGATGCAGGGTCACTATGAGTCCGAGCCGACTCCACGGCACTTAACAACAACAACAATATGTTGTTATTTATTTCCCCCACTGGAACGTAAGGGCCATGAGTGTAGAATTTTCATCTGTTTGATTTATTGCTGTATCCTTCGATACTTAAAAAGGTACCTGGTTATAATGTTATTATTATTTGGTGACTTTAAGTCTGTTCTGACTGATTGCGACCCTGCATACAACAGAACAAAACACTACCCGTTCTTGCAGCATCCTCACAATGGTTGGCTAATTCTGAACTTCTTATTGCAGCTACTGTGTCAGTCCTTCTCACTTCTTAATCTTCCTTTTTTTCCTGGTCCTCTATTATACCAAGCATGATGTCCTACTCTAGGTTCTGGTCCTTCTAATAACATGTCCAAAGTACATGAGAAGTACTTTTCTTTCTACTCTCCCTTCTAAGGAGTATTCTGCCTATACTTCATCTCAGACAAATTTGTTCATTCTTCTGACATGTCATTGTATATTCACTTATGTACCAACATCATAACTCAAAGCCATCAATTCTTCTGTCTTCCTTATTCATTTTCCAGCTTTTGTGTGCATATGAGGTGAATGAAAATACTATGACTTGGATCACTTTAGTCTTCAAGGTGACATCTTTTCCTTTTAACACTTTAAACCAGGGGTGAAATCACTTGGTCTGGCCCTGCCAAGTCACCACAATTCCTGCCATCACATTGGTGTTGAAGGTTATGTGCTGTGGAGTAGGTTCCAACTCATATCATCATTAAGTTAAGTGCTGTCAAGTCTGTTACGACCCATAGCGTCCCTGTAGAGGGTTTCCAAGGAGTGACTGGTGAGCTTGAACCACCAACCTTGCAGTTCAAACTGACTTTGCAGTCTAGCACATTAACACACAGCGCCACACCTGGCCTCCTCCAACTCATACTGGTGGTGGTGGTTATGTGCCTTGGAGTCGGTTCCGACTCAGAGTGACCCTATACAGGGTTTCTGAGGCTGTAAATCTTTACAGGAGCAGAAAGCCTCATCTTTCTTCCGTGGAACAGCTGGTAATTTCTAACTGTTGACCTTAAGGCTCACAGCCTGATTCAAAACCACTATGCTACCAGAGCTGCTTCCAACTCATTGTTGTTGTTAAGTGCTGTTGAGTCAATTCTGACCAATAGCAACCCTGTACAGGGTTTCCGAGGCTGTTAATTTTTACGGGGGAAGAAAGCCTCATCTTCTCCCGCAGAACAGCTGGTAGTTTGGAACTGCTAACCTTGTGGTTCGCAGCCCGATTCATAACCACTATGCTACCAGAGCTCCTCCCATCTCATATTGTTGTTGTTGTTGTTGAAGTGCCATCGAGTCGGTTCCGACCCATATTAGGGGTGAGTAATGTCCTGGTATGTGGCGCTGTGGGGTAATGAGTCAGACTGCAAAGCTGTTGGAATTGCAAGGTCGATGATTCAAGCTCACTAGCTGCTCTTCACAAACCTTATACAGGGTCGCTATGGGTTGGAATCGCCTTGATCGCACTTAACAACAACAGCAATTAAATGTTTGAATTTAACAGGCTAATTTTTAAGTTGATAATTTTATATGGCCCAAGAATGATATTATAAATATCCAAATGGCCCTTGGCAGAAAAAAGGTTCCTCACCCCTGCTTTAAACAGATCTTTAGCAGTAGATTTGTCTAGTGCATCCAATACACCATTTGAATTCTTGATGCTTTGATGGGCATCTATTGTGGATCCAAGTAAAATGAAATCTTTGACAGCTTTGGTCTTTTCTCTGTTTATGATGATGTTGCTCTAGTAGTGAGGATTTTTGTTTTCTTCATACTGAGGTGTAATCTGGATTGAAGACTGTATATAGTCTTTGAATTTCATCAGTAAGTGCTTCATGCCCTTTTTACTTCCAGCAAGCAAAGTTTTGTCATCTGCATATCACAAGCTGTCTTCCTATCCTGATGCTGCATTCTTCATATAGTTCAGCTTCTCGAATTATTTGCTCAACATACAAATTGACTAAGTTTGATGGAAGGATACAGCTCTGATATACAACTTTTTTTTTATTTTAAACCACACAGGATTTACTTTCGTTCGAACAACTGCTGCTTGTTCTTTGTACACATGCCTCATGAACACAATTAAGTGCTTTGGAATTCCTATTCTTCACAATATTCATAATTTGTCATGATCCACCCAGTGAAATGCTTTTTGTATAGTCAATAAGACAGGGGTAAGCATCTTTCTAGTATTCTCTAGTGCCTGGCTATAGTAGTTATTTCAATTAAGATTGGTTGAATGATGGATGGGCAGATGGTAAAAATAGTGTTTTTATTTTTCTTCAGTGCCTTAATCTGGAAAAAAAAATATGTATATATATATATAAAATGCTAATCCAATAGAATTGAATTTATATGACATATATTGAGAATAGGCATAATTCAAGGTTTTTGAAACAAATATTCAAGAGTTACGATATATATATGAGAATTATTTTCTGAAAGTAAATAGGCAAAAGGTTGTACAGCGGCTGACATAGTGTGTTTCTTCAACAAAACTTGAAAATATAACTACAACAAAGATATGCTTAATATTTTATTGCAAGTAGAAGGCTAACTCTAGCCTTCGTATTTTACTGTCTTTATGAAAAGAAACACTTCCAACTTTGTATGTAAATAGTTATAACCAATGCTTTCCTTTAGGAAATTACTGGTAAATCTAGGGAAACTGGTAATTGTTCATAAAAATAGAGTAAAAATGTTCTTACAAGATGCCCTTGAAAACACTTGTAAATTTCCTACAATCTTAAGTTCTTTTAGTTTTCCAGTATTGTTGTTATTTATTGCTGCATAATCTATTATCGAAAATTTAGTATCTTAAAGCAATGTGATTTATAATCTAAGTTTCTGTTGGTCAAGAATCTGAAGCCATTTATCTAGGTGGCTCTGACTCAAGATTACATGTACTTACAGTTAGCTTTTGAGGTGAGAGGGAACTAACTTCTGCATTCTCCTCTGAAAACTTAACTGGGTGGGTGGATGGCAGGGGAGGCAGGGACTCTGCTTCCAAACTCAATTATGTGATTGTTGACACATGTCAGTTCCTCAAGGACTAGTGGGCCCATTCTACAAGTTACCTTATGATGTGGCACTAGCTTTCTCCAGCTTGACTTTTCCGATAGAGAGCAGTTGCATTCTTTTTACAAGGCATTTAACTGTTGTGGATCACAATAAATTATGAACAACATTGAGAAGAGTGGGAAACCCAGAACATATAATTGTGAGGAATCTATACATAGATCAAGAGGCAGTCATTTGAACAGAACAAGGATGTGTACTGTGCAGCTTAACATCAAGAAAAGTATGCATCAGAATTGTATCCTTTCACCATATTTATTCAGTTTTTACGTTGAGCAAATAATCCAAGGAACTGGATTATATGAAGAAGAATGCGGCATTATAATTGGAGGAAGACTCGTTAACAACCTGAAATATGAAGATGTCACAACTTTGCTTGCTGAAAGTGAAGAGAACTTGAAGCACTTACTGATGAAGATCCAAGACATAGACTTCAGTATTGATTATACTTCAACATAAGAACACAAAATTCTCACAACTGAATTGATAAGCAGTAACAACAGCAACTGTAATCTCAGAAGTAAAATCCCATCACCTCTACAATATTCTGTTCCTTAGAAGTGCTTCTGTAAATTCACCTCATTCTCCAGGAGGGGTGATTATATGAGGACATGAATTACAGGAAGTGAAGGATCCTTGGGAGCCAGGCTAGGGACTGTTGTTAGTTCCATTCAGTGGATTCTGATTTATGGTATCTTGATGTTAGAGACTGCCTACCTCAGTTATTTTAATGTCTTCCCACAAGCTTGCTGGTTGTGATAGCATGTCTATCAGTAATAAGATCTTGATCATAATAATTTGAAGTACTGTGAAATAGCCATCACTTTAGGAAAATAACAAGCTCAAAATTTCTTCCAAGGAGACGAAGCTTAACGAATGACTGTTCTATGATTTTTGAAAAAATCTTCACTCCTCCTTCTTTTTTAAAAAACAGGCATTTAAGAGTCCCTTATTCCCTTTAAATAACCGACTTGATGGCAGTTAACAACAACAACTCCCTTTAAATCAAATGGATAAATATAGCCACTAGGAATTTATTGTTGTTACTTTAAGTAATTTTAATGTTACTATAGTTGATTGATATTTGAAAATTAAAGAGAGCTGAGGACTCTGTTCCTACCAAAGGAGACCAAAAATTTTATTCAAAGGCAACATTTAGAGTAATGTTATGTGTTAAAATAGTTACTGGGCAAACGGCCAGTAGTCTTTTTCCTGTTTCTTTCAGTTGTTGACAAGCTCTTCATTCAAGAATTGGGTCTTCTGGCTTCCTAAATACCAGTAACTCTAGATAATGTGCTTGATTATTCCGTGGGTCTTAAAAAAATATTGCCCTGCTTAATAAAATTTATCTTTTTAACCAATTTTCCTCTGTTTTGTCATTTGAGAACAAATTTGTTATATTTTGTTGGTGTCCTTATGGAAGCTTGTCTTTGAAGAAGTTTGTCCTTGGCATATAATAAGCACTCAATAAATGTTAAAGAATCGTGGTGGCCAGTGGGTTAATTATTGGCTGTTAACTGAAAGGTGGGTGAGTCAAATACACCAGCTGCTATGTGGGAGAAAGATGAGGTGGCCTACTTCCATAAAGATTTACAGCTTTGGAAACCCTATGGAGCATTTCTCCTCTGTTCTATAGGGCCACCGAGTCAGAACTGATTCACTGGCAGTAAGTTTGGTTTTGGTTTTGCTCCATAAATGTTTATTCCATTTTTTTCATAGAAGAAACAGACTAAATCTCTATGCTATGTTAAGTGCTTTTAGCATGCAAAACTAATTTTTAATAATGCATGGGGTTATATATTTATAAACCACTTAAATTTAAGGAATTAATAACCTTTGGATATTCCTTATGATTTTAAATCATTTTTTACCACTCCTTACCCATATCTTAAATTATAATTGAAAATAATTTTTTTACTTCGGTAACTTACAAAACAAAACATTTGGACAGTTCCATTCTTTTCTTCCCACCTTCATTTTCCAAAATTAAATACTTGGTACTTGATAATGGCTAAGTCAGGTGTTTTTTTGAGGAGGGTAGGGACAGGACATTTTTTATAAATTATGATTATTAGTAATGATGTGCATGTGCTTTCTCCTTATAAACTAATGCTCTTTTCCTTATCCTTTTGTTTCACTGCTGCTTCCGTCCTGATGCATTTTGCTTCTTCCTGGTTTGGATTGTGTTTGTTTGCTGCTCAATTACCCTGCATTAAAAGCTTCTGGGTGATAGCAAAGATGTCCTTGGGCCATCAAGTAAGTAGCTAAAGTTGGAATGACCTGTTTGGGCTGATGATAACATTTTTATATTCATTTATGGAAGGAAACTTGTATGTCTATTCTGATTTATCATGTCTTTTATTTTTATTTCCAGCCATTGAAAATCCAAAGTAAAGAGTATAAACCTGACCTTGATAGCATTTGCATACCTTGATAGTGTTTGCATTTTGTTTATGTAAAGATGGATTATTTACGCAGTCAGTTACCTAATTAAGAAGTTAGGATTTGCTTTTTATAATATTTCTTTCTATAATCATTGCAAGATGTAGCTCAAACTATTTTCAGGCTAGAAATACAGTACAAGAAATTCATTGCCATATGGGAAAGAGGGATATGGGTTTTATTTTATAAAAATTTTTATGTAATATTCTGGTTGTGAGATTGTTGAATATACTGTAGGAAGTTCATAAGTGAAAAACATGTTTATATTTGAGGTTTAGAAGGTACAGTTATATCCAGTTTATCTCAGCCAATTTTAATGAGGTTTTTTTTCTGGAATGGGAGACCAAATACATGCTAGTTTTGGGGAATACGTGGTGAATAAAACTTGGGCCCTACCAGTAAGGATCTCTGTAATCTAGTTGAGGAGTTAAGCCGGTGAACCAAAAAACAAACCATTTGCTATTGAGTTCATTCCCACTAAACGTGACCCTATGTGTACCAGAGTAAAACTGTGCTCTTTAGAGTTTCCATAAGGAGCGCTGATAGCGTAGTGGTTACAAATTGGCCTGCGAACCTCAAGGTCAGTAGTTTGAAACTACCAGCTGTTCTGCTGGAGAAAGATGATGCTTTCTGCTCCCGTAAAGGTTTACAATCTCGGAAACCCTTACAGGGTTGGTATGAGTCGGAATCAACTCCACAGCACATAACCACCAACCACCACTATAGGGTTTCCGTAGCTGGTTTTTGAGAAGTAGATCACCATATCTGTCCCCAGATGAACTTGAACCACCAGCCTCCCAGTTAGCAGCTGAATACCTAACACTTTGCCTAAGAATAAACATCATTTCACAACATTGTTGCAGGGGCAACTTTTGAATAAAACATTGAGTATAATCACTGAAATGAAAGTTTTATCTGGTAAAGCTTCATTTTAATAGATGAAGGACTTAAAATTAAGAATTTAACGATCTTAAGGAATTGGATATTTTTACCTCATATATCAAAATGAGCTATCAATTTGTAGAATTCAAGTCTAGCCAAATAATTGAAAATTTTACTGCTTTATAAATCAGACTATTTTGATTTTACTGAACAGTAATATGGGAAATTATATTGACTTAGGAATTTTAAGTATTTGTTTCACATATAAACTTTAAAAAAAATACAGATAAATCGTTCTCTGGCCATGCATGTTCATTTGCCAGTCTGAGGCTCATTGTTTTCATTGGCGTCAAATGGGAATTTGAAAAAGTAGAAGTCAGGGTTTCTTAAAATTGTAAAGTTATTTTGTCTAGATCAACTGCTATTTGTCCCTAATACTGGTTACAGTGTACATATAAATTTTTTTCTCAAAAGACAAATGATTTAAAGTATATGCTAGAATCCTGTTCTCAGTCTTAATACAACAATTCATAATAAATGCAGACAGTCCCTGGGTTACAAACATCTGACTCGATTTACAGCCTTTTGTTACAAAACAACCCCTGTTAAGCCTATTATATTACAAATTGGTTGCCAGTAATAAATGCGTGCTTGTGGCACTATGGGTTTATGGTACTGGACTGCAAGTCCAGTTTGAACTGCAAGGTCGATGGTTCAGGCTCACCATCCGCTCCTTAGAAACCCTATACAGGGTCACTATGAGTCGGAATCGACTGATGGCACTTAAGAACAACAACTTTGTATCACACTTCAAAATGGCATCATTGCTATTTTACTACGTTAAATATGGTTTAGTGTATCTGAAGTGTTTCTTTAGTGTTTTGTATACATAGATGGGTACACTCTACACCCTCTCCTCAATTATGGCATGGTGAGGTTTCAAAGATTAGGTTGTTAGCAAAAATAGAGGATGATCACATCATTGCACAGTAGCCAAATTACATCAGTATATAATTGCCAAACCACTAAGTATCATGGCCCAGCCAAATTGGCACACACCTGTAACCGTGAAGCCAGTATTATTCTTGCCTTGTACCTTCGTGCTCATTATATATGTGTCAGGTATATGTTGTTAATGTGCAAAATAGTCACACGATAGGTTTTTAATAATTGTAAATGCAGAATGTCAGATGAAATAGTTGGTAAATGAGGAATAGCTGTATCATATATAGTAAGACAAACATTTGACTAATGTATGATTTCTACTGTTCTTTGGATGAATAAAGCAATATAAATGCTACTACAAAATAGCCACCAGCAGAGGGCACTGTAATACTGTTTTAAATAGACGAATCTGTCTGAAAATCTTGTATGTTAGGTATATGTTGAGTATAGTGTCAGAAACTACATTGGGATCATACAGTCCAGTAAGAATCATATAGTAAGTATTTATTGCCCATCAGTTATATGTGAGAAGATAGAGACAAAAACAAAGCCACTACCCTTCACAAGTTTGCATTTAAATAGTCCATTGTTGTGGAAATGATCTAAGACATCAGTGATTTTTATATTATTCATCACTTCTTTGTTTAGTTGTTAAGATTTATGAATGGGGTTTAAGAAAACACTTCAGAAACATGGGCTTTCTGATTTTTTTTCTAAGAAATGTACTCTGCACACTGCTTTTCGTATATATTCTCACATTAAGAGTATCAGAAGCATAAATAATAATTCCTCAATCAAAAATGATTAGAGTAGGGTAAGTAGAGCTGAACTTGTACTTCTTTATTTTCTTTTTTATATGATGAACTTTTCTGAGGCACAGATAACAGTGAATACTAAAGCCCAAGCTAAACACACTACCATCAAGTTGATTCCAACACGTAGTGATCTTGTTTAGGGTTTCTGAGGCTGTAAATCTTTATGGTAGCATGAAGCCCCATTTTTCTCTTGTGGAGTGACTGGTGGGTTTGAACTGTTAATCTTGTGGTTAGCAATTCAGTGCTTGTCGTACAGTGCCACCAAGGCTCCTTGGTGAATGCTAAATCTTACTTTAATTGTATTAGTTGTTTTTCTTAATTAATGCATTTTAAATTAGCCTTTATCTATAGTATTTGACTGGAGAGAAAAAGAGTGCAGAAAATCATAGACACGTGGAAAGAATTAGTCTAAAGGACTGGTGGATCATATGAACTCAGCCTCCACAAATCTGAGATCAGAAGAACTAGATGGTGCCCAACCACCATACCTACCACTTTGAAAGAGTTACTTCAGAAGTTCCTGGCTAGAGTGAGAGAAAAATGTGGCACAAAACTCAAAATCATTGAACAGACCCGGCTCACTGGTTAGATAAAGACTGGTAGAACTCCTGAAACTATGGTCCTTAGTTACCCTTCAGGCTTGGAACTGAACTTGTCCCATGGCTCAATTTCCAGCCAAAGAATGGATAGATGTATAAGGTGAGCAGTAATACTAGAGAGGTGTGTGCTTCTCAGAAAAATCAACCGTATGAGATCAGAAGGATAGCATTTGCCCAGATACAAAGTTTAGATATCAGGAAGGGTTAGGAAAGAATAAGGGATGGCTATGGGAGATAGCGTAGGGGTTACGAATCGGGCTGCGAACCGGAAGGTCAGCAGTTCGAAACTACCAGCTGCTCCGCGGGAGAAAGATGAGGC
>NW_006408688.1:7208066-7208474 GCF_000296735.1 Chrysochloris asiatica | reverse complement strand
AACCTGAGATATGCAGATGATACAACCTTGCTTGCTGTAAGTGAAGAAGACTTAAAGTATTTACTGATGAAGATCAAATAGCACAGTCTTCCATATGGATTACAACTCAATGTAAAGAAAACAAAAATCCTCACCACTGGACCAATAAACAGCATTATTATCAATGGAGAAGAGATTGAAGTTATCAAGGACTTCATTCTTCTTGGATCAACTGTCCACACTTGCGGAAGCAGCAGTTAAGAGATCAGACGACGTATTGCATTGGACAAATCTGCTGCACAGGAACTTTTTAAAGTACTGAAGAGCAGAGATGTCAGCTTGAGGACTAAGGTTCGCCTGACCCAAGCCATGGTATTTTCAATAAACTCATATGGATGCGAAAGCTGGACAGTGAATAAGGAAGATCGT
>NW_006408688.1:7198670-7207073 GCF_000296735.1 Chrysochloris asiatica | reverse complement strand
AAATCAGTAACATCTATTAACTCCCCCTTCCCCACGCCCGACAAGCAAAACAGCTGAATGTCTCTGGGGTTTATCCAGTTCCCCAAGGATTAAACAGTTCTTAAAGTCTTCTCTGCTGTGGCTGGCTCGCTGGTTCAAACTATTTTTAAACAAAGAAATAAAAGGTATGCTACCCATGTCATTCCGTGAGACAGATGTGGTTTTTACCCCACAAATTGACAAGGAAATATCAAATGAGGCAATTTGAGGCTGCACTAATTTACTATTGTTAAGGTGTGGCACTGTAGGATCAGCACCGTACAGTGAACCACAAGGTTGGAAGTTCAAATTCACCAGCTGCTCCTCAAACCCTATGCAGGGTTGCCATGAGTTGACACCGACTAGATGGCTCTTGACAACAACTCTGCATTTTTGTGTCCTGTATAGGGTTTCTTAGGAGTGGCTGGTGGGTATGAATCACCAGTTGTACAGTTAACTATCCGATATTTATCCTATAGTACCACGCCAGAACTCCACAGTTGTTGTTGTTGTTAGGTGCCATTGAGTCTGTGCCGACTCATAGTGACACTATGGAAAGAAGAACAAAATACTGCCTGATCCTGGGCCAACCTCACTATTGTTGCCACGATTGAGTCCATCAGTGCTGCCACTTGGCCAATCCATCTTATTGGGGTTCTTCCTCTTTTTCTCTGACCTTCCAACTTACCAAACATGATATCCTTCCACAGCGACTGGTCCCTGCTGACCATATGTCTGAAGTATGAGAGACTCCACAGTAAAAGACCTTTATTTAAAGTGTTAAGAAACTTTAACATAGACATTGAGTGCCTATAGCATTGCATTGGTTTGTTGAAACAGCTGAATTGGTAGTCCATTAATTCCTGTTGTTAAAGTGCCGTCAGGTCAGTTCCCACTCAAAGCTACCCTGTATCAGGTTTCTAAGGAGCAACTGGTAAGTTGAACCACCATCCTTGTGGTTCGCAGTCCGATACTGATCCTGCAGCACTACACCAGGAATCCCATCAAATTCTAGAGCCTTGTTTTTCTCCAGTATCTTTAGTAAAGTTTGGAGTTCTTCCTTCAATACTGTAGGTTCTTAGTCATATGTTCTTGCATAGAGAAGATTGCAATTATTGAGATGAGACAAAGTGTCTAATTTTTTAATGTAAAGCTGGTGATCTTGTTTGTAAACCTTCAGCAATTCACAAAAGTTTATAAAAAAGTAACAGATTGTGCTGGCAAAACTGGATATCCATTGGCAGAAAAACAAAACAAGATTCATGCCTCATACCATATGTAAAAATGAATTCAAAATGGGCCAAAGGCCAAACTATAAAATTGAAAACTATGAAGATTATCAGAGACAACATAGGAGCTTAACTTAACTTAATGGCATAAAGCAGCTACAGACTTAACAAGGGAGTAATCTGAAAAAATTATAGAAAACTTCAACACCTCAACATCAAACAGACAAAGAATCCAATTAAAAAATGGGCAGAGAACATGAACAGACAATTCATAAAAAAAAAATTAAGGTGGCCAGCAAACATATGAAGAAATGTCAAGATTATTAGCCATTAGAAAGATGTGAATCAAAACAACAATGAAATATCACCTCACCAAGCAATAATAGCTAAGTGTAGTAAGACAGAAAACCACAAATGCTGGAAAGGATGTCGAGAAATTGAAACTCTCAGACACTGCTGGGAGAAATGTAAAATGGTGCAACCAGTATAAAAATTGTATGATGCTTCCTTTAGAAAGTTATAGGAAATAGAAATGACATTTGATTCAACAATCCCACTAAAGTGTTAAAAACTAAGAAGTGACCAGATATGAAGGTGCTTCAAAAAATTTGTGGAAAAATTCCATTACTTTTTCATTCAAATTTCTCACAACTGTTGAAGCTCCCTCATATATGTATACCCATGTTCATTGCAGCATTATTTATAATAGCAAAGGTGGAAACCCCCTCACTGCCCATTAATATATATGAGGATTAACAGATTGTGGTACATACATACAATGGAATATTAGTAGTGTGGGATTTTTACTTTGAAAACTAATGTTATATAATTCTGAAAACTTTAGTTCAATGGAAAACACGCCCAAACAATTTGATGTAAAATATGTAGTGATAAAAAAAAATTAATGTAAATTCCTGCTGTTTAAGCTGAAAATTTAAACCAAGAGTGAAGGCGGAATTGTTCACTCAAGATGAAACAAAAATTTTTATCAACCAAAAGCACCACAGAGATACAAAAGGATGTGTAAAATGTAGGGCACTGTGGAGTTGCTCACAATTTGCCCCATTACGTTACTGAATTGTTATTATTTTTTGTCTCTTTTCCATTCTCTCTGAAACCAGGCATTGTTTGTTTTTACTAGTAGCTTGGCCAAATAGGTGAAGAGCAGTCTTGAAACATTGAAATTGATTATTTTAGCTGTAAGGTTTTAAAAAGACCATACATTGAACTAATTGGTTCTGAGTTAGAATTCTGCTTCTGTTACTTTCTGACTGCTTAGTCTTATGCAAGTCATGTTAGTTTGTGAGTTTTTTTTTAAATTACTAATGCAGTTGATTATGTTTTCATGTTTACTGACAATTTGTATCTTCTGTGAAACGACTGTCTTTTACCTGATGTTTTATTGGCAAATAAAAAGAGATAATTGCACAATGGAAGGTGTATATTAAACCTCAGGATAATTTTTATCATCAGTTGGATATATATTTTCATTTTTGTAATGCCTACAGTTTTTATATTTGATCATATATGTTTGTCAATTCCTCTTGGACTGACAGCAAGTCAAAATTAAATGAAATAAGTCAATTATGTGAATTTATTAGAATAATGAGTTGGAAAATTAATATAGCCACTAAGGCCATTTCAGTCTTATTTTTTATAGTATTAATTTTTAACAATTATTTCAGTCTTTGACCTTAGTACTAATTCTTTGTCCCTTCTTTTCTTAAGCTGTGGTAGCAAACAGTGACGAATCTCAACTTCTAACGCCGGGTAAGATGAATCAGCGCCAAGGAAAAGAAGCCTATCCATTGCCAACCAAAGATTTGCATCAGCCATCTCTTAGTCCAGCAAGTCCTCATAGCCATGGTAAGAATCTCTGGTTTTTAAGGTTTTTATGGAGGGCAGGTAGAGGGAGAATTTACATTTTGGAATTGTTATAACTATTAAAATGTAGTGGTATCACATTGTGCCTTTAATTTGCATTTCCCTGATTTCTAATGATCTTGAGCATCTTTTTATATGCTCATTAGCCATTCATTCATATATCTCTTGTGAAGTGTTATTTCTAGTTTTTTGTCCATTTGAAAAATTGGGTTGTCTTCTTATAATTGTTAATACTATTGATGACATTCCAATATCATCCTTTGCTAATGGTTTCTTTGAAAGAGCAGTTTTTATTTTGATTAAGTCCATTTTTTTTCTCTTATAATTCAAGCTAATAGTTTTTATCTTTACTAAAAAATATTCTTATACTCAAGGTTAATAGCACATTTTCTGTGATTTCTTCTATAAGTTTTACAGTGTCAAGGTTCTGATCTATCTCTTAATTTTCATTTTTGCTCTTGGCATTATAAGTCCGGTCCTAATCATTTCACACTTAAATAATACCACTGCCTCCTAGTTACTATTAGGACTCTGACCTCCAGTATCCCTGGCTAATTTTTCTTACTAAAACAAGAATTGTGCAATGTTAAGTAATATTATGATGGAATTAGTGTTATTATGAAGACCTGGTGTGGCACGGTAGGATAAGCTCTGGACTGCTAACTGAAAGGTCAGCAGTTCAAATCCATCAGCTGCTCCTCGGAAACCCTAAACTATGACTCAGAACTGACTTGACAGCACTTAGCAACAAGAAGTATTCTTATAGATTTACCTGGTCAGGGAACCCCCGGGTCTTAAGAGGAAGGTCTCTGAGGGAAAGGGGAAATGGCAAATGTAAATAAAAATACCACTTTTTATTATTCAAGATTATAGTTGGAAAATCATTTAGAGTTCTCCATTTATGCCACACTCATACTCAAACAAGCAGTAGCTTACTATTGCCAAGAGCTGTGACTCCTAAGTTTGTTGTACCTGAGAATCACCTGGGAACTTTGCTTAGATACAGATTCTACTCCAACCTTCAGAATCTCTAGGGTGAGGCTCAGTAATTTGTGTGTTTATAAAGCTCTCCAAGTGTTTCTGATGCAGCAACAAGTAGAAACCAACAGTTGAGAGAATCAGTTCTATAATTCATAATCTGGCAGGCAGGTGTCTATGATATCACCCCTACCCTTCTAATTTTATCTTGTGTTTCCCATCATGATAAATCTAAGTAGATGTCTTCATGATTCTCCAGCAAGGCTGTGCATTTATCCTGGTCTTCCTCCTCTCTTTCCCTTGCTTATGCAAGTACTTCTCATTCTTAAAAAGCTCATCGCATTATCCCGCTTCTTATGTCACTGCTTCTGTGATGTCATGATAGGCTGCTTTGTAATGTTTTTATAATATGTACAAGGGGGCTTCAGAAACTTCATGGGAAAATTCCAGTATCTTTTAATGCTACTTTTCCATGGACTTTTTTAAACCCCCTCATATGTGTTGTTTTTTCCCAAAAAGAAGTTCTCCAAAGAGAGTTACATTACTTAAATTATATACTTGGTAAGTGAATGAACACTTATTGTTAATTCAGGAATCTCTGTTGACATTTCTAAATGTTTGAAGGAAGAAATAAAATGTTTCCTGAAGCAAAATATATATATATAATACAACATTTCTTGAGTGAATAATGGATGGTCGATTTTCATGAGAATTAGAGAATGAAAGTTCAGTTTTGGAGAGGATTGTTTATCTCTTAGGAATGGCCAATTGACTCCATGATATTTTGTGTGCGTGTGTGTGAACTGAGTGTTTACAGAGTATATCCTAGGGTTTTGCATTCAATAAATAATACACTTATTTTCATATCGATAATTGCAGACCTCTCACTTATCCTCCTTCCTCCATGTATTTCTTGTTTGCATTCCACCTTCTCCAATCTTTCTGAATTTTGTTCTTAGGTCAGTGCTGTCCTTTTTATCTCAAATGGTTGACCATTTCTTTGGTGTGCATACCTTCTTACCCCTGTAAACCCCCCTGTATACCTATTGAGGCCACTTTTTTTTTTTTTTTAAACTAATTCTATTTAGGTTCGTCAAGGATCTTAACATTTTCTTGTTGCATTCCACCTTCTTTCCCAATCTTTCTGAATTTTGTCCTTAGGTCAGTGTGGTAAGAAGGCTGTTCTTCAGACATAGAGCAAATACTGTGTACATAAATCCAGAATTGGTACTAGAGAACTGAAAATATTACTGAAGCATTGAAAACTATTGGGGAAAAGTTGAGAGACAGGCAACCGCTCAATCCTAAAGGGCCTCTGTTATGGTAATAAATTTAAAACTTTATTTTAAGGATTATATGTTTGGTAAATTGTGTTTCTAAAAGTGCTCATAGCAGTAGCTTCCATCCAGTTTGTTTGCCCTGTGACTGCTTTTACCAATAAAATGTTAGGGAATGGACTTCCTGGACTTTGAGTTGAAAGATTAGAAAAGCCTGTTGTTGTTAGCTGCCACTGAGTCAGTTCTGACTCGTCATAACACTATGTACAACAGGATGAAACACATCCTCACATTTGTTGGTATGTTTGAGCCACAGCCATTGGGTCAGTCCATCTCATTGTGGGTCTTCTTTTTGCTGACCCTCTATGATACCAAGCATGATGTCTTTCTCCAGCCACTGGTCCATCCTTATAACATATTTATAGTGTGTAACATGAATTTTCACCATCTTCCTTTCTAAAGAGCACGGTGACTGTACTTTTTCCAAGACAGATTCATTCATTCTTTCTGAAAGTCCATGGTACATTCAATATTTTTCACAAGCATCATAATTCAAATGCATGCATTCTTCTTTGGTCTTATTTATTCATTTTTCAGCCTTTGCATGTATATGAGGTGACTGAAAATACCATGGCTTGGGTCAAGTGCCTCTTCATTATCAAAGTAACATCTTTGCCTTTTAATATTTTAAAGAGATATTTTTAGCAAATTTGCCCAGTGCAATATGTTATTTAATCTCTTGAGTGCTGATTTCATGGCATGAATACAGGTAAAATGATATTCTTGAAAAAGTCAATGTTTTTTGCATTTATCATGTTGTTGCTTATTGGTCCCGTTTTGAAGATCTTTGTTTTTCGTTTTGTTTGTTTTGGTCTATGTATAAGTTCCACATGAGCACAATTAAGTGTTCTGGAATTTCCATTCTCCGTGCTTTCCATAAGTTGTCTCACACGTGAAATGCCTTCGCATATTTGGTAATATACAGTAGACATCTTTCTGGTATTTTCTGTTTCCTGCCAAGCTCCATCGCTGATAATCATAAATGGTATCTGTCATTCTATGTCCTCTTCTGAATCCAGCTTGAATTTCTGCCACTTTCCTAGCATGATACTGCTGCATCCATTTATGAAGCCATAATCTTCAGCAAATGTTTACTTGTGTGTGGCAGTAATGATATTTTTCAGTAATTTCCTCACTCTGTTGGATCACCTTTCTTCAGAATGGGCATAAATATTCATCTCTTTTAGTTGATTGGCCAGGTAGCTGTCTTCCAAAGTGTCACTACTTCTGTTTTTGCATTCTAAAGGAAACCAGCCAATATGTACAAAATTTGACTGCCTTGAGACCACTGGACTGTGATGAAGACCGAGCCAGCAATGTCGAGAGGCTCCATATAGGGAAGGAGGAAGGGAGAAAGGGCCCTTTTCTAAACCTAATTTTCCCACCTTGACCATAAACTACTACCCTCAGTAGAAGACAGTTAGCTTATTTGCGTTCTCAACTCACTGCCATGTAGTTGATTCTGATTCGTAGTGATTCTTTATGTTGTTTCTGAGGCAGTAAATTTCTCTCAAGGAATGTCTAGTGAGTTTGAACCACTGACCTAGTGGTTAGCAGTCCAGTACTTATACTGTAGTGCCTTACTGGAGCTAATTTACATAGTATCAACCAATTCCACATGATTTTGGTTGATACTATGCATCTTATTTGCATAGTAAACTGTCCAGTTCTTTACATGAATTGGCTTAACAGATCATCTTGACAGAACTACAAACCCAGGGACAGAAAGAACATATATAAAGAGAAACCCATTGCATTGGAGGAAGCAAGTGAATAAGTAATTGAAGAAAGATAGAGGTAAAAAGACTTTTTTCTTCTAAAATAAGAGAAATTTGAGCTTGTTCAAATACTAATGGGACAAAGTCAGTAAAGAGAAATATAAAATTTGGGAGAAATTGGGAATTAGTAGGGCAAGTGCCCAGAGAAGGTAGCAGGGATGCGGTCCAGTAACAAGGTAGTGTGATTGACCTTAGAAAAATGTCATAACTTGTCTAAATCAAGAATACATCTAGAAATTGAAGGAATCACAATAGTAGGATGAACAGTTAATGTTTAGGCTTCAATTGAGGCTAGTATCAATCTGTACTAGTGTGCATTTTCTTCTGCAAGCTTAGACTTTCCGAGGTATGCTGTGCAACAAAAAGACAGTGGAAGGCTAGTGTTTGGGATGCTAGCTAGGGAATAGGAGTTTAGTGAGTGAATTTGGTGAATTGTTTTGAGTGGGAGGAGGAGCAGGATCTATAGGAGGAAATGTCCAAATCGTTGGCCAGCATGGAGGCACTGTGAAGGTTCCAAGGCTGTGGAGGCAGAGGCAAGGGATCTTCAACACTTGAATATTAAAGTGATAAAATAATTGGGGATTGGTGTATACGGTAATGGAAAAAAGTTGTAGAGAGCAAATTTCTTTGTAAACAAGTTCCTAAAGGGTCGCACTAATGGAGGGGGTGGCGGCTGAACGATGTGCGAGAACTGCACAGACCTGGTGGAGATGTTAAATGAAACGCATACCACGGAGCGGCGGGGTGAGAGGTGTCTGGAGACCAGGTCAATGAGGGGACCACTGCCTAGTGGGAAGAGACTGCAGTGGCCAGCCAGGCTGTCCTACTTAACCCCTGACGCGAGGGCGCCGTCCAGGCCTAGCCGTTGGATCCTTGCTTTGAGGCGGGCTCGACCAACTTAGAGACCCACAAGCGCAGCCCAAAGCATCTCATTACAACCCTGTCGTCCCTGCTGTGCTTCCGCCTCTTGACTGACACAACATCTGTGGACGGAAATTCCACCTATGAGCCGGACTTAGGACCCTAGCGCAAGGAGATTCGTGTTTAACAGCGACCACACAACCGCCACTCGTCTGTCTGTCATGCTGTGGTGGTTTGAATTGCTGTGATTCTGAGGGGTAAGCCACCTGTATTTTAAATAACCAGCAGGGTCACCCATGGTGGACAGGTTTCAGATGA
>NW_006408688.1:7196970-7198570 GCF_000296735.1 Chrysochloris asiatica | reverse complement strand
CTATGGGTCGAAACCGACTCGACGGCACTTAACAACAACAACAACATGGGAGATATAGGGAAGACGAGAGATGAATAATGTAACATTGTGGGGATTGCAGTCAATGAAATGAAACAAAATGGATATGAGTTGATGAATGGAAAACTGCTGTGTTCTGTAAAGCTTTATCCAGTTCACAATAAAAAGGAAAATGCCAAAGATTTTATGTGGTTTATGCAAACTATGAAGCATAATGATACATTGAACTTCTGTAGATTTCACCACCTAAGAACCATAATAAAAAAAATGCCTCAGTTTATGTACTTCATCCCTTTTCGCTTTCTGTGATTGCCCCCTAGAGGTGATGACTAGTTTGTATTTTTTTGTTTAGTATTATTTGCTTTTTTAAGAATATTTTTTGGTTATTTAAAAATTCCATGTATATTATTTAGTATATAATATAATTTAATTTTGTTTAATTTCATAAAAGTGGTTTCATGGTACATATGTTTTCAATTGCTTTCAAGTGGACTTGGGCTCAGTTGGAGCTGTATCTAACAGAATGAAGCTTTGCCAGGGTCTCTGCCATCTTTACAGTTGTTGGTACATCTGAGCTCATTGTTGCAGCTAATGTGTTAGTCCATCAGATAGAGGGTTTCCTGAGTTTTTGCTGACCATCTACTTTACCAAGCCAGGATGTCCTTTTCTAGATAATTGGTCGTGACATATCCAGACTAAGTTGGAGAGTCTCATCATCCTCCTTCTAAGGAACATTCTTGCTGTACCTTCTGTAAAACAGATTTGCTCATTCTTCTGACAGTTCATAAATACATTCTTTGCCAACACTTCAATTGAAATACATTAATTCTCCTTGGATTTTTTTTTTTTTTTTTTCACTTTTCAGTTTTTGCATGTGTATGAGGTGATGAAGAGACAGTGGTTTGGGTCAGGTGCACCTTAGTCATCAAGTGACATTTTGGCTTTGTAATATTTTGTTGTTCTTGTTGTTAAGTGCTGTCGAGTCGATTCCGACCCATAGCAACACTGTATAGGGTTTTCAGGGAGCAGCTGGTGAGCTGAAACCACCAACCTTGTAGTTCAAAGGACTTTGCAGTCTGACACATTAGCCCACAGCTTTAAAGAAGTCATTTTTTTTTTTAGTTTTTATTGTGAATCATGTGCTAATTTGCATGGGATAACATTCTTTACAGGGAATTAATTTTGCTGAAAAGAATCCCTAATTTCTTCTAAGAGAACAACTAAATCTTGGGAGAGAGGTAAAGAAACAGTAAGACATTATTTTCTAAAGGAATTGAGGTCTAGTGTGAAGGTGGGTCAGTGGAATAAAGAGGTCTTTTACTGTAGGTTTTTTCCAATTGCTACATTTCTTTACTGCTGCTTCTATGAATTTTATTGATCCAAGGAGAATGAAATCATTGGCAATTTCAATTTATTTGCCATTTATTACATGTTATCAGACTGTTGTTGTTGTTATGTGCCGTGGAGTCGGAACCGACTCATAGCAACCCTGTACAGGGTTTCCGAGGGTGTAAATCTTTACGGGAGTAGAAAGCCTCATCTTTCTCCCGCGGAGCAGCTGGTAGTTTCGAACTGCTGACCT
>NW_006408688.1:7180738-7185375 GCF_000296735.1 Chrysochloris asiatica | reverse complement strand
GCCGTGGACTGCCAAAAGAACCACTAGATCTATTTTGGAAGAAGTACAACCAGAGTGCTCCTTGGAGGCCAAGATGGCTAATCTTCGTCTCTCCTACTTTGGACACATTGTCCGGAGAGAACAGTCGCTGGAGAAGGATGTCATGCTGGGTAAGGTGGAGGGTCAGAGAAAAAGAGTCAGACCCCCAACGAGATGCATCAGCCAGGTGGCATCATTGATGGCATCAAGAGTGGCAGCGGTAGTGAGGTTGGCCCAGGATCGGACATTGTTTCATTCTGCTGTGCATGGGGTTGTTATGAGTCAGTTCCGACTCGATGGCACCTAACAACAACAAAGGGAAGGGATTATGTCCTCTTTTTTTAAAAAAAATAATAAATCTCCTTATCTTATATAAGAGTCCTTGGGAGGAACAAACAGTTCAGTACTTGGCTATTAATCAATAGGTTGACAGTTTGAATCTGTTCGGCATCCTCAAAATTATGGCCTGGGAATCTACTTTTTCAAAAAGTCCTGGCCATGGGAAACCCCATATAGCCCAGTTCTACTGTGGCACACTTGGGGATTACCATGAGTCAGAAGTGACTTAACAGCATTTTTTTTTTTTTTTTAATGTCTAGTATAGTGTCTCAAAAATCCTCCATATACAGGGTTGCTATGAGTCGGAACCAATTCCACAGCACACGACCACAAATGTAGTGCCTGAGAAGCCCTGGTGGTACAGTGATTAATGCCCAGTTGCCAACCAAAAGGTTGATGGTTCAAATTCAGCAGCTGCTCCACGGGAGAAAGGTGTGGCAGATGACTCCTGTAAGGCACTGTAGGATAAGCACTGGACTGCAAGGTTGGTGGCTCAAACCCACCAGTCAATCCTCAGAAACCCTATACGGGGACACTATGAATCAGAACTGACTCCATGGAACTTTACAAAATGTGCTTAGCTGCCAACCACAAGGCCAGTGGTTCAAATCTACCAGGTGCTCCATGGGAGAAAAGTATGGCAGTCGGCTCCAGTAGATTATAGCCATGGAAACTCAGTGGGGACAGTTCTGCTCTAGCTTGTAGCATCACTGTGAGTCCTAATAGTCTCGAGGACAGCAGTTTTTTATGGTGCTGCAAATACAGTCATTGTGCTTATGTGCTTTATAAGTGAATGCTTCTGTTTATTGTCTGCTATGGGCTGATCCTTACCCTGTGAAATTGGGTCTCATCTTTTAATAAATAAATGCAATTTGGTGGGTGAACTTTATATGTAATAGTGTTCATATATGTATGAGAAAACTGAGGATTAGTGATAGAAAGAAATATGTTTAGATTCACAAAATTATTAAGTGACAGAGGCACACTTAGAATTTAGGAATAAGTCCATTTTCTTAACTACTATACTGGAATGTACTACAATGTCAGTTACTTTGTTTTTATATATGCTATGGCATTAGAAATTGATGTTTTGCCTGTTTCCGAATAGCAGAGTTTCTTCTTTCTGTTTCTGGCTGAATTGCTTTCATTCATATTGATTTATATACTAACTTCATATAGATCATCCTTTAAAAACAATTAGATTAGCTTTTTGCAGTGTGATTTCCTTCTGTCACTTTTAGAGGAGTTGGTAAGCCTGATTCTCAGTAAAATTTATACATAAAGATAATCTTTATGTTAAATTATGGTGCTGAATCAGATTATTACATAATCTGTGTATTTGCTGAATTTTTTTCTTACTCAAAGGCAGAGTATCAACTTACTTGAAAATAGTTTTAAATATGGTTAGTCTTTTAAATAGGGTAGTATTTTTATGTTGATTTGTTTGTGCTTAATGTATTACAATTGAACTGACCTGATGGCACTTAATAATAATGTATTTAAATTATGTATCAAGAAATAAAGGTTTGTAGACTAATTAGGCTTGTGTTCTCCCTTTTCCTGCTCTGCTTTTGTATAAATAAGGACAATACTATGTAGCCTAGAGACAAAATTATAACTCACCTCATGGATAGATGCTCTATTCCCTGTGGATCTTGTTTGAGATTATTATCAAAGCTTTTTGAGACACTAGCTGTCTTTTTATTCTTCTTAGAAGCTATTTTACATACATATATTTGTTTTAAAAAAGCACCTTTCAGTTTGTAGTACTCTGTAAGAGAATATAAAAATGTTGTTTTAACCAAAACTGAAATGTCAGTTTCAAACTAATACTTAAATATGATTTTTTTAAAACTTTTCAAATTAAAAATTTTACCTGCTTAACCATAAGTTTATAAAATTAATTTAAAACATGTGAATAAAAATATCTGTTCTTAACATCATATTTCTTCTATCTCTTATAAATTCTCTTGAACCTGCAATCCCTGTACCTCGAGTTCTCAGGCATCATTAAAAATGACTTGTTTGGATCTGTATCCACAGCTTACTAGAACACGTCAAAATGAAGGGGGATGTTCTTTAACACAGAGCTTCCTGGTGCGAAGATGTACCAGATTCAGATTCCCCAGGGTGACCATGTTAGACACTGCTGCTATAACCTCAGGTGAATAACACAGAGAGTACCTTCATTACAGTGACTTATAGACAAAAGGAGACATAAAAGTACATTTTCTCCATGAACCGAAGCAGTTCCTCCTTCCTTGGTAAGCACTTTTCTGGGAACAATTCTGAACTTATATGGGATCATACATGCAAATAATGTATTCTTGAATGTATCTTTTTCTATGAAAATATTGTCAGTCATAATCACTTAATGACTAGACTTTAAGAGAAAACTGTAGTTATCCCCAGCTCCATTGTGTTTCAGTTTTTCATTTTTGTTTTTTCCTGAATTCTGTGTTTTAGTTTATAGTCATAAGTTGTTTCTTTAGAAATAGTGTAAGTTGAAGACTGCTATTTTTTCCTTACATTTTTGAATCCACAATGTTTCAAGATGCCTGTAATTATTAAGGCACAGTTGTTTTGAAATACATGTGCTTGAGTAGTTGCTTTGCAAGGGTATGAAATACTTATTTAACTGTGAAAGAGAATATAATATTTGGCAGGTTTAAAAGATTAAACTATAGTTTTTAAATATCTCTTTTCAAACATTGCAATATCTTCACAGCTGTTCCTGTATGGGAAACTGAAGTACTTTGAAAGTGTTTATTAAAAAGTTGAGAATTAACTAATAATTCCATTTGTGTTAGGCATATGTATCAAAGAAGAGGGGACTATGTCTTATCCTTGCCAGGCTCAATTCATTGCTTCTTTAAAAAAGTACTAATATGAGCATTCGTTTTTTTTCTCAAAAAAACTTTTATAGAAATTAACAAGCTGATTCTAAAATACACACAAAGAGACTAATAGATTTAAAACAATTTTGAAAAAGGAGAACAAAGTTGAAGGGTTAACACTAGCTAACTTCAAGGGTTATTGTTTAGCTCCAATGATCAAGACAGTATGGCACTGGCAAAAAGATCAACAAAAACAACTGATAGAACCAAAGAGGAAGCTAAGCAACACAACCACACGTCTATATAACTGATTATTTTTGACAAAAGTAATTCATTAGGAAAAGGATAGTCTTTTCAACAAATGATACTGCAACAATTGGACGTCCAGTTGCTAAAAGAAGAAAGAAATGAACTTTAATCCATTCCTCATGCCACATGCAAAAATTAATGCAAAGTGGAATACAGATCTAAATATAAAACCTAAAACTATAAAACTTCTAGAAGAAAATCTTTGTTATCTTTGATTGTTGTTGTTGTTAAGCACTGCCAGGTGGGTTTCAACTCATAGCGACCCTGTATAAGGTTTCTGAGGAGTGGCTGTTGGGTTTGAACTGCCTGCCACCTTTCGGTTCAAATTGACCTCTGGGTCCAGAGATTTTGTATAGTGTCACACCAGGACATCAATTTTTACAAATATAACACAAAAACATAGTACATAAAAGAAAAATTGATAACTTGACACCATGGATTGAACATTGTCCCCCCAAAATATGTGTCAACTTGACTGAGCTATGATTCTCACTGGTTTGGTAATTATGTAATGATGTAAAATCATCCCACTGTGATGAAATTTACCTTATATTCCATTAGTTCTTCCCTCCATTTAAGATATCCTATTTTATCCAGATAGTAATCTACCTGACCTTCCCACCACCTGGATCTCTGTGTTTACCTTTTTTTACATTGTAATTGTTTTGATCATAAACTGACCTCCCAGATCCTCTGTTCTTGTAATTTTATTCTGTTCTTGACTCTTTCATTTGTCGACTGAGTTCAGGTTGGTGCTCCATGTACATCATTCTGTAGTTGTTATGTGTTCTTGTTGGTTCTCAGTCCACAGAACTTTCTTTAGGATGTTTTTCATAGCATTGTTGGCTTTGGCAAAATCCCTTAGCTTCTGCTTATCCTGGAATGTTTTGATAATGCCATCATATTTGATTGACAGCTTTGCTGGGTAGAGGATTCTTGGTGGCAGTATTTTTCTTTCAGGGTTTTATGTATCTCTCCCCATTGCCTTCTTGCCTGCATGGTTTCTGTTGAGAAATCTGAGCTTAATCTGATTTGCTTGCCTTTGCATGTTATATTTCTCTTTTCTCTAGCTGCTTTCAAGATGCTGTCTTTATCTTTGATTTTGGAGAGCTTGATTATTATATGTCTTGGTGA
>NW_006408688.1:7139418-7179898 GCF_000296735.1 Chrysochloris asiatica | reverse complement strand
GTGGCCGTTTGGTTTTAATTGGAAACTGTCTCTTTAAATTTCAAGGAGATCTATGTGCATGCGTAGTAGAACCCTCCGAGGGTGGGGCTGGGGTGCCCACTAGCTCAGTCACCCCTATAGTCACCAGAATGGAGGTGCACAGATAGCAAGGGACCAATGAACAGATATCAAAAAAAAAGAATGTCCACACATTTATCTCAGCGGTTCTGTCAGGCATCTGTGGCCGCTCCGCTCCTTCCCCAACGTGGGCTCACCCAAGATGGCTGCTCCTGGAGCAGCTGAGCGTCCCTGACTAGAAAGCAATAGATTTCTTGCTTCTGCCACAAATTCCCCCAGCTGTGAGCCTTCCACCCTTCTAAATATTCCCTTATATTTGGATCAGAGTTCTGGGACCATCCCCTGAGCCTGCTTGGTTGGGTATTTTGTGTTGTTGCTGGCAGAGCTCCTTTACTGCATGTCCACCCGATCCGCCATCTTGTTTGTTCTCTGAACATTCATTTTTAATTTTTTAAATTTAAGATAGTATTTTGATAATCAGATGTTACCTGTGCTAGATTATCAGCTCTCTTCTTCTTGAATTCCCTTAAACTTTTTGTTTTGTTTTTGTTTTGGGGGGAGGGAGCATTTTATTGTGTTTTAGGTGAAAGTTTCCACAGCAAATTCATTTCTTGTTCACTAATTTATGCACAAATCATTTTGTGACATTGATTGTTATCCCTGAAGTGTGTCAGTACTCTTCCCCCTTTACACCCAGCTTTTCTTGTGTCCATCACTCCAATTTCCCTGCCCCTCCCTACCTTCCTTTTTGCTTTTGAGCAGATGTCCATTTGGTCTTGTATAGTTGATCGTTCTAAAGAACACATGCCTCACAGGTGTTATTGATTATAGACCAATCTGTTATTTGGCTGAAAGGTGATCAATGGTAGTAGCTTCAGTTCCAGCTTAAAAGGATGTCTTAGGACAGTATTCTTAGGCAATCCTCCAGTCTCTGTCAGTCTTTTAAGTCTGATCTTTTTTCTGAATCTGAAGTTTGCTGTACAGGTTTCTCTCATTTTATCTGCAAATGGTTTAAAATAAGAAAAGGTGTGCACTAGGTTTGTATTATGTCGCCATATCTATTTAATCTGTATGCTGAACAAATAATCCAAGAAGCTGGAGTATATGAAAAAGAATGTGATGTCAGAATTAGAGGAAGACTCATTAACAACCTGTGATATGAAGGTAATACAACCTTGCTTGCTGAAAGGGAAGCGGACTTAAAATACTTACTGATGAAGATCAAAGACCACAGTGTGGGTTGCATCTTGATGTAAGGAAAACAAAACGTCTCACCACTGGACCAGTAAACAACATCTATATAAATGGAGAAAAGATTGAAGTTGTCAAAGACTTCATTTTGCTGAGATCAACCATTAGCACTCATGGAAACAGCAGTCAAGAAATCAAATGATATATTGCATTAGGCAAATTTGCTGTACAAGACTTCTTTAAAGGGTTGAAGAGCAAAGATGTCAGTTTGAGGACTTAGGTGCACCTGACTCAAGCTATGGTATTTTTAGTAACCTCATATGTATGTGAAAGTTGGACAGTGAATAAGGAAGACCATAGAAGAATTGATGCATTTGAGTTATGGTGTTGGGGGAGAATATTGAAAGTGCCATGGACTGCCAAAAGAACAAACCAATCTGTATTGGAAGAAGTACAGCCAGAAAGCTCTTTGGGAGACAGGATGGCCAGACTTTGTCTCTCATACTAAGGACATACTGTCAGGAGGGACCAGTCCCTGCAGAAGGATATCATGTTTGGTAAAGCAGAGTTTGATCAAAGACAAAGAGAAAGATCCCTCCAACTAGATGGATGGGCACTGGCAGCAGCAACAGGCTCAAACATAGCAACAGTTGTGAAGTTGATGCAGGACCAGGCAATATTTTGTTGTGTTGTATCGACTCAATGGCCCATAAGAACAACAACAACAACATGTATATGTATGTATATATAATCACCCCAAACCACAATTTCGACTCATAGCGATCCTACAGGACAGAGTAGAACTGCTCCTTAGGGCTTCAGAGATTATAAATCTTCCTGGGAGTACACATGCTCATCTTTCTCCTATGTAGTAGCTGGTGGTTTTGAACCACCATCCTACAGTTAAACAGCCTGACACTTAACTCAGAACATTTAGCAACACTTAAATACCATGGCTGGTGTATCGACACAGTTTTGTTGTTTAGTGCCATTGAATTTGTTCCAACTGTGTAGGGTTTTGAAGGAGCAGCTGGTGGGTGGTAACCACGGACTAGCAGCAAGGTAAGGGATGTGAGGTTGAAACTTGTAGGCACCTCAATGTAAAGAAAAATAATGTCCTGTTGTGTAGGGTAAGCTCTGGTCTGCCAGTGTCAAGGTTGGTGGTTCAAATCCACCAGCCACTCCTTAGAAACCTTTTGGGCTGCGAACCTTAAGGTCAGCAGTTCAAAACTACAAGCTGTTCCGTGGGAGAAAGATGAGGCTTTCTGCTCCCGTAAAGATTTACAGCCTCGGAAACCCTTTAAAGGGTCACTATGAGTCGGTTCCGACTCCACGGCAGCTCTGGTAGCGTAGTGGTTACGAATCGGGCTGCGAACCTTAAGGTCAGCGGTTCGAAACTACCAGCTGCTCCGTGGGAGAAAGATGAGGCTTTCTGCTCCCGTAAAGATTTACACCCTCGGAAACCCTGTACAGGGTCGCTATGGGTCGGACCCGACTCGATGGCACTTAACAACAACAACAACATGAGTCGGTTCCGACTCCACGGCACATAACCAACCATGAGTCAAAAACCGACTCGCTGCCACAACTGTTCCCTGAAAGATTCTGCCCTCTTCAATTTATACCACATCCTAAGGACAGTTTTAGTATCCTCAAGGGACTCAAATTTCAATATTCTTGGAGTTTGGGAACAAAACAAAGTGTGAAGGGGTGAGATAAGGACCCTAAAGTAGATGGGGTAAGTCTTCCTAATAAAATTCTCTTAGGACAGCCCTTGCTGCTTTCCAAGAATAAACAGGCTCATTGTTCTGATGAAAACACAGTTCCTTTGCTCAACTTTCTTGATCTTTTTCTCATCAATACAGTTTTCAGTTTTCTCAGAATGCTTTCATAATAAGCTCCTGTGATCATAATAAGCTACATGTTCTTCGAGAAAAATCTGCCCATATTCCCCTTTAGGATTCCAAAAAACAGTCACCATAGCCTTCATAGCTGACCTTCTACCTTAAAGTTAACTTGCCAAGCAGATCCCCTTGGAAGCCACTGTTTTGATTGGCTCTTTTTTTCTGAAATTACCCTGATGAGCTCCATTGGGTGAACTGTATTTGAATTGTGTGTTCTGTGAGACAACTTGGTTTTCTTGCTGCCAAATTTGTATAGTACCGTGTTGAGATGTTAATTCATTATGAGGTGGTAGTTCAGTGGTGCTGTACATGTTTGGACGTAGTACTGCCTTAAATTCTTGTTGATTGTTTCATGTGTTTTATATTTTTAAAAAAAACTTTTCATTGTGATTTGGGTGAAGGTTAAGAGAGGAAATCAGTTTTCTGTTCCACAATTCATATATATTGTGTTTCATTTCCTTGCTTGCAATTCCCACAGTATAATCACTCATTCCACTTGCCCCCTTTGTTTTCTGTTTCCATTCCTCCTGTTCTAACCTTTCCAAAGTGTTTTCTTGGGCAAATGCTGCTGTTTTAATCTCAGATGGTTTATTGTTCTAAGGAGTGGGTGCCTCCCTGGTGTTGTTTCCCTTATACGCCTGTATGTTGCTTGGCTGAAAAGTGAGTCATGAGTGTGAATTCAGTCCCAAGCCTAATGGATGACTAAGGGCCATGCTGTCAGGGGTTATAACAGTCTCTATTGGTGAAAGGGAAAAAACAACCCAGCGCTGCTCATCAACCACACCTCATACCAAACAGCCCATCTAGAGACTTTTATTCAAGGTGAGGAAGGTAACCTCTGCCGGAGAAAGAAGGCAGGAGGCAGAAGGGAAGAGAGGAAGAAGAGGGAGTCAATGGGAAGGGAGGGGATTTATATAGGTTCAACAGGAAGAGAGTGGTCATTGCGTGGGGTAATTTAGCTCTGGCCTATCAAAAGCCATATTGTCCTTTAAACTACACGCCTTGTAGCTTAGGTAGGGTAAGCAGACAAAATGGAGTTGGAGGGAGGAGAGTGGGAAGAACCGGAAGGTATTGTAACATTGTAACAATTGTACCAGTAAGCCTGGTCTTTTATATGATTTTAAGTTTTAACATTTTTCTTCTACTCTATCCAGGACCTTCTAATTTGACCCCTTTCAAGGCAGTTGGTAGTATTAATCGGGCACCATTTATTTCTCCTGGTCTCAGGGTTGTGGAGGCTGAGGCTCATGTAGTCCTTTAGTCCTTTGGACTGTTCCTATGCAGCTTAGTTTTTCTTCATTCTTCTTTGGTCCAGGTGGGGAGAGATCAATATGTGCACCTTATAAGGCCGCTCAGAAGCTTTTAAGACCCCAGTCGCTATGATGTAGAACATTGTCATTGTTTTTGTTATGCCAGTTGGCCTATGTGTCCCCAGAGACTGTGGTCCTGAGCCTTCAGGTTTTTTCAGTATTTTTTTTCCCTTCTAAGTACTTGCTACTTGGAAGGAATTTTTAATTGTCTTAAAGCCCAGGGTTTTATATCTTGGAGTTCAAAATAAAGTATATAACCATTATAATATTTTCATTTCAATTTTTATCAATGTATTTTATCATGAGTCTGCATAAAGCATTTTCTACCGTTTAAATGGGTTTTCCAACTGTTAGAAATAGATTATTTCTAAATTGTCAGCTATGTTAAATGACTTCCATCAATCTATTTTTAAAATAGAGATGGGCTGGAATTTGCCCAGAGAACCCATTAGGTTTGTACTGAGGTACCATTTCTAACCATTACCTTTAGGTTTTATAAAAAGGTAAATTATAGTTGGACATTTTCTCTGGACTTATAGCAAGCACATCTAGAAAATCTTTATATTTGTGGCCTTTTTGATTTTTGTTCTGCTCTGAATGCCTACCATTTTAACATTGAAAGAGTCATTGGAGCAGAGATAATGTATAGTCTGCTTGTTCTGTGATAAAGTGGTAATAAAATTATATAATTAGTTCTTTTTAAAACTCAAGAATTTAAAAAGAAATATATTGTTTACTTCAAGGAGCTCTGGTAGCGTAGTGATAATGAGTTGGGCTGCTAATCTCATGATCAGCAGTTCGAAACTACCAGTGGTTCTGCAGGAGAAAGATGAGGTTTTCTGCTCCTGTCAAGATATACAACATCGAAACCCTATAACAGGATCACTATGAGTCGGAACCAACTCCATGGCACATCACCACCACCATTGCGTGGTGTGGCACTCTAGGATAATGCACTGGACTGCAAGGTTGATTTAAACCACAAGGTTGATGGTTCAAATTCACCACCCACTCCTCAGAAACCCTTTAAAAGGGTCTCTATTAGTTGGAACTAAGGAGCTCTGGGAGCATAGTGGTTATGAATCGGGCTGCGAACATTCAGGTCAACAGTTCGAAACTACTAGCTGCTCCGCAGGAGAAAGATGAGGCATTCTGCTCCCGTAAAGATTTACAACTTGGGAAACCCTGTACAGGGTCGCTATGAGTTGGAACCGACTCCATGGCACATAACAACAACATCAGTTGGAACTGACTTTGCAGCACTTAACAACAACCCAAAGTTTAATATATGTAGTTACATTTTTTTAAAAAGAAAGAAATGATCCATGAAACAACTTGTCTTTATATCACAGTATGATGCACCTTGATATTTCCTATCCAGATCAGTTTCATTTCACGTTTTAAATTTCCTATTTATGACCCATTAAATTGAATTTTCAATGTACCAATGGGTTGTGACTTATATTTTGAAAAATAGCTTAAAATTATTTAGTGGCAATGTAGGATAAGCAATAGACAGCTATCTGCAAGGTTAGCAGTTCATAACCACTAGCCACTCCTCAGAAACCCTATGAGTTGGAACCAACTATATGGCACATAAAAACATCAGTAAGTCAAAATTTGTTTTCAGCATAAATTTATGTTTCAGCATAAATGTATCTTCAGATGCATCTAAAACTTTTAACGTTCTTGCAACTTTTACTCATACATGATGTAATATAAAGTGAGAAAAATAGTAGATGCAGAAATTGACCCAGATATATTCTGAGAGTGTTCAGTTTTTCTATACACTTTGCAGTAGCTGAATCTAGCTAACATGAAAGACAAATGTGACTGGGAAGTAGGTTTTCAAGAGAGGTAAGTCTAGCTTAGAATATAGTTTGGTCAATCCTTAATCAGACTTTTAAATTAATACAAAATCAAGAGTGATTATACATTATTCTGAAACTAGTCTGAAATCACAAAGGATACTTAAAGTGTTTTAAAAATAGATCTTGGCTTTTAGAACAGTAAATCTAGATTTTGGTTTTAAAATAGCAGTTGTCTTTAACAATGAATTTTGTTTTTAAAAAAATAGTATTTACTCATTACTGAAGAAAAGAGTGCAAGTACATAAGGACTTCTGGTGTGGTGCTGTAGGGTCAGCATTAGACTGCGAACCACAAGGTCAGCAGTTCAAACCCACCAGGTGCACCTCAGAAACCGTATACAGGTTCGCTATGAGTCAGAATCTACTCAACGGTACTTAACAACAACAACAAAAAGAGTATTTTTATTCCCCTTGTAAAATGAATGTCCAATTTTAACATCTAAAGATGTTAATTTTAAATTAACATCTAATTTCAAAGAAAACCATTATATAATAAAGGTCTCAAGACAGGCTAATTTAAAGCCTGTCTTGAGACCTTTATTATATAATGGTTTTCTTTGAAATAAATTATGGACTTGAAAAATGTAACTTAGTTGCTGCCTTACATTTATAAAACACATTATGTTGGTCAAAGCATTTTCATATATATATCTTTATTCTAACAATTCTGTTATGCATAAGCAAGGCAGGCCTAGTCAGCTCAGAACTATTCTGACCCTTAGTGTTTCTACTAATTCTGTTGAAGTAATGCTTTTTGAGTTTACCCAATTTTCCCCGATGTTTTTCATCACATCTTAGCAGAGAAGGATCACAGATAGCTAGTAAGAAGTTGGATTACTTAGGTGAGTATGGAGCAAGACTAAAGTGATGAATGTTATGTGTTATGTGCCATGGAGTCGGTTCCAACTCATAGTGACCCTGTACAGGGTTTCCAAGGCTGTAAATCTTTACAGGAGCAGAAAGCCTCATCTTTCTCCAGCGGAACCACTGGTAGTTTCCAACTGCTCACCTGTGGTTCGAAGCCCAATTCATAACCACTACACTACCAGAGCTCCTTAACAGGTGGTGAATAGGAAAGGGAAAACCATTTCTGCTAATTACATCGCATTGTTTAGTAATATGTTGTTGCTCTTATCTGCTCCACTTCTCTAAACTATGGAATTCAGAATCTGGATATAAAAATAGTATGTATTTGTTGAGTATTTTCCATATATTAGGAAGTAATCTAAGCTTTTGTCTGGGAAACAAAACAAGATGTATGTGAGTGTGGAGTTTCATGCATGTTTGCATGAGTAATTTATTTTAGAAAGATTAGCATGAGACTGGTCCATGGTAGTTGGGACTGGGAGGGTATTAAAGATATCCCACTTGTCTGACTTTGCAGCTTGTTATTTTGTTGTTAAAATAACATTGAGTCTGTTCAGACTCATAGCAACTCTGCATAGGTTTTCTGAGGAGTGGTTGGTGAGTTTGAACCATTGATCCTGCGGCTCAAACCGACCTTGTGGTCCAGTGCTTATGCTACAGCATTACACCAGGATTCCCAAGTCTTAGAACAAGATGATTGTACATCTTATTCCATTCCATAATCCTTGATGTCAGTCACCACACTTCCACTCCCACACGTGTCAGGGTTCTGCAATATGCTGCTGTCTCTTCACAAAACTCATAACTCTCAAAGGAAACGGATCGTACAACTGTGGAGATTGGCAGTCCCAAATCCATAGTTCCGAGATCAGTCTAGAGTAATCTTCTAATTTACATAGTTTCAGAAGCCGTGGAACCAAAATTAACAGGTCAGACGGCAGGCTGTGGGAACTGGTGAATTAGGTCAGGTGATGGGCCGAAACTCCCATGAACTGGAGTTCAAATGTAATGAGCCAGATGCTAGATTCAAAGGAGTCTTATAAATTGGAGTTAGACCATGCCCCCAAGGGACACGAAGGCTGGTGACTTCAGTCACACCCTCTAGTAAAGTGGCAGTATCCTTAATCCTTGTTGTTGTTGTTGTTAAGTGCCGTCGAGTTTTTTTCCGACCCATAGCGACTATATAGGGTTTCTGAGGAGCAGCTGGTGAAATTGAACACCGACCTTGTGATTAAAACCGATTTAACCAAACCTTAATCTTTACTCCTTAGTTCCACCTTAATTCTGCACCATTAACAACTCACTTCAAAATGTGTCCTTAATCACAAACTTGTTAAGTGCCATTGAGTTGGGTCTGTTCCAACCTATAGCAACTCTATATAGGGTTTCCAAGGAGCAACTGGTGAGCTTAAACACCAACCTTGTGGTTTAAACCAACTTTATTGTTAAGTACTGTCGAGTGGGTGACTCATAGCGACCCTGAACAGGGTTTCCGAGGCTGTAAATCTTTACAGGAGCAGAAAGCCTCATCTTTCTCCCGAGGAGCAGCTGGTAGTTTTGAACTGCTGACCTTGAGGTTCGCAGCCCAATTTGTAATCACTACGCTAGCAGAACTTAGCCCAACCTTAATCTCTACTCTTTATTGTTGTTAGGTGCCGTCGAGTTGGCACCAATACATAGCGACCTTATGCACAGCTGAATGAAACACTGCCCGATCCTGGGCCAACCTCACTATTGTTGCCATGCTTGAGCCCGTGGATACTGCCACTTTGTCAGTCCATTTTGCTGGGGGTCTTCCTCTTTTTCTCTGACACTAAACCTTACCAAACATGATATGCTTCTCCAGCAACTGGACCCTTCTGACAATATGTCCGAAGTAGGAGAGACGAAGTTTGGCCATCCTGGCCTCCAAGGAGCACTCTGGCTGCACTTTTTTCAACACAGATTTGTTTGGTCTTTTGGCAGCCCATGGCACTTTAAATATTCTCCAGCACCATAAATCAAAGCATCAATTCTTGTACGGTCTTCCTTATTCACTGTCCAACTTTCGCATTCATATGAGCTTATTGAAAAACCATGGCTTGGATCAGGCGCACCTTAGTCCTCAAGCTGACATCTTTGCTCTTCAACACTTTAAAAAGGTCTTGTGCAGCAGATTTGCCTAATGCAATACGTCGTTTGATTTCTTGTTTTAATCAGCAAGTATCTCTTGGCTTATTTATGATAATCAAATGAGATACATATGGCACTTAGAACATGCTGGGCATAAAATAAAAGTTGGATAAATAAACATCTTATGTAAGTGACAGAAGTCACATGCAGCGATCTGAAGCAAAACTAGAAAAGATGATGGTGGTAGTGGTGGAATTAATTATGAGAATATAGGAATGACTCATGGAAATCTAAGGACAGAAATGCAAAAGGGCTCAGTTGACGGGATTGGGACAGTGATGCCATCTGAATGCATTTGTCCAATGTCTTAAAGGCTTTCAGATTTTGCCCTTCATTTTTTTTTTTTTTTTTATGTTTTATTTTGAATTATGTGATAGTTTACATGGGAGAACATTAGTTTTACATTCATCCTATCTTATATCATTTCATTGCCATGGTTATAATCCCCTCCATGCATCATCAACCAACCAAAGGATGTACCCTGCAAGCCTGCCCCCCGGTTGCCAGCACACAGCCCCTCTCTCCCTCTGGGTCTAAAATCCCCAGCTGCTCCGTCTCTGGCATCACTGCTTTTGGGTCCCGCTCTCCGCTCTTCTCCTTTGATGGTCCCAGGGACCACCGCTCCTACACTGCAAAGTAAATCACTCCCCTCCTTGCTACAAAACAGCTATCTTTACATTTCCAACCCTCACAATCAGTCCTGATAACAATTATTCACTATTGTGTCACAAGAGACCTATCTGCATTTCCTTTTATCAGACCCGCCTAGACAGATTATATACTACTCAGTGGAGATTCTACTTCCACCACACCCTCTGGATCTAGGTTCTCTCTTGAAAGCTTATAAGCCAGTCACTTCTTGCCTTTGTAGCCCCCTCTCCCCACTTCCGGTAGCCAATGTCCAAGTTGCCCATCCCTGTCTACTCTGTGTATGGAGGGGTGGGAATGATCCTTCCTGTAAAGATTTGTTCCCTCTTTTGAGCTACTGCATCCATAGGTGTAGTTCAAGTTCATCAAATTGTATCAGATTACTCTTTTTTTCCCCTCGTCTTTCTTCTTCTAGTTGAGCTCTGATCATCCAGTCATTGAAGCCAGGTCAAGTGGGTATTATCTGCAAGTGTGGGTGTTATTGTGCATATGCCTTCTCTTCTTATCAGCTGGACGCTTCACTCGCCACTCTAGTCCTCTATGACTATGTCACTGACTCGGGGCTGAAGAGTTCCCAGGTCTTGCCACACTGCTGGCTGACCAGGTCTCCACCCGAGTCCACAAGAGTCTATTGAACATTGTAGAAGCCAGCTTAGGTCGCAGCTTCTTTGCTGTTTTTCCCTCACTTCCCCATATCAGTGATAAACATGGTCACCAATCAGAGTGTATATTCCCATTGAGTCTTAGTCTTGGAAGAGGGTTTGCTCTGAGGGGACCTAACCACTTGTCTTGATGTCTCCTGGGCAAGCAACTTGCTTATTCTTGTAGTAATCAGTCGGTCTTCCTATATTGTTTTGTATTTTTCCTGTCGGTCTGCTTTCAAGAAGTATCTTCTGTTCTAGCCACTGCAGGCTAGTCTGTCTGTCCTTTCAAGTGGAAATTTCCCACCTCTG
Source organism: Chrysochloris asiatica (assembly GCF_000296735.1). NCBI lineage: Eukaryota > Metazoa > Chordata > Mammalia > Afrosoricida > Chrysochloridae > Chrysochloris > Chrysochloris asiatica. The sequence continues at coordinate 7,168,926 of NW_006408688.1, read as the reverse complement.
AAGATTCTGGATGCTGTTCAGAGTTCCACCTATGGTCTTATGTAATGCAGAGGCTCTGCAGGAAGCCTCCTTCACTGGGCACGTTGTAGCCCCATTTTAGGTATTCCAATCATTTATAGGCAGAAGATGGAATTACAAGCTTTCTATGGTGATATTTCTGGCTATTCCTTTCTCTATCCCTCCAGTGTCTATTTTATAGTGGTATGCTAGGGAAACCAAGATTCAAAATACAGCCAAGCATCTTAACATTATTTCCCCCCTTCTCCCCATTCCAACATGTCTCAATCCCTATATCTCAGAGCCCTGTTGTTCCAAGGTTGTGCATACATCATTCTTTACCTCTGTTCCACTTAGCCCTGCAAACCTGCCTAATTGTTCTCCCATCTGCTTTTTTCTTCCAGTTCCCTCCCCCTTCTTGTATATTGCCCCCCTCCCCAGCACCTAAAGTATCCTGTGTCTATTCCTGTATTCTGTTTGAACAACTGCCTCTTGGTCCATGTACAGATTCCTCGTGAGCATAATTAAGTGTTCCAGAATCCTCATACTTCACAATGTTGTCCATAGCTTGTTATGATCCACATAATCAAAAGCTTTGTCATAGTCAATAAAGCACAGGTAAACATCTTTCTGATATTCTTTGCTTTCAGCCAAGATGCATCAGACATCAGCAGTGATATCCTTTGTTCCATGTCCTCTTCTGAATCTGGCTTGAACCTCTGGAAGTTCTATATCAATGTATGCTTGCAGCCGTTTCTGTATTACCTTTAGTAAAACTTTACTCACATAGGATATCAAAGAGATTGTCGGGTTTCTGCATTCTGTTGGGTCACCTCTCTTTGGAATGGGCACGTTCCACCACTCTACTCTTTAGTTCCATCTTAATCCTATGTCACTAACAACGCACTTCAAAATATGTCCATAATCACAAATATTTGTTGGTGGTGATCATAGTGACTCTGTATAGCATTTCTGAGGCTAGAGGTTAGGATTTATAGTACATCACAGAATGCAGAAATTTGCCTGGAAGGGCCATAATAATTAGTTGCCCTGCAATGTCACAGAATATATGAACATTTGCACTGGATTAAGGAGTCAACTTTGACTCCAAGTGACTTTAATATACAATAGGACAAAATGTTGTCTGGTCATTGGTCATCCTCATTATAGTAAGCGTGTTTAAGTTCATCATTGGTTATTGTGCCAATCCATCTCACTGACGGTCTCCCTTGTTGTGACTGACCCTTGACTTTAACCAAACTTGATGCTTCAATCCAGCAGTTCATCTCTTCTGATAACTTGCATAAAGGAAGTGAATAGGACAGTGATTTTTTTTGGTCCATAAGGTTTTCACTGACTAACTATCATTAGAAATACATTGGAAGTAAAGTTAATTTATTGTAAATAATAAGTGCCTTAGATCATTATTGGTGGAACTCCAGTTAAGAAAGGCCACTTTAGTTACTTCTTTATAAATAATACATAGTAAGCAACTTTTTGAGACTTGGTATGTTCAAAATATTTATATTTTACTCTCATATGTAATGACAGTTTGGCTAGCTACCATGCCTCTGGATAGCAAAAAGGATTAGGTGCACTAGCAGTAGGAGTTTGTAGTTAGGTGTTGTCAAGTCAGTACTGACTCATAGCAACCCTATCTACAACAGAATAAAACACTGTGCACGGTCCTGAGCCAACCTCATAATCGTTGGAAGGCCTGAACCCTTTGCTGATGACCCGTGCCAGTCCATCTTGTTAGGTGTCTTCCTCTTTTTATCCAACCCCCCACTTTACCAAACATGATATTCTTCTGCAGTGACTGTTCCCTCCTGATAATATGTCTGAAGTATGAGAGGCAAAGTTTGGTCATCCTGGCTTCAAAGAAGCACTCTGACTGTACTTCCAACACAGATCTGTTCTTTTGGCAGTCCATGGCACTTTTAATATTCTTCTCCAGTACCATAACTGAAATGCATCAATTGTTCTATGGTCTTCCTTATTCATTGTCCAACTTTTGTACTCATATAAGATGATTGAAAATACTGTGGCTTAGGTCAGGCGTACCTTGGTCCTCAGGCTGACATCTTTGCTCTTCAACACTTTAAAGAGGTCTTGTGCAGCAGATTTGCCTAATGCAGTATGTTGTTTGATTTCTTGACTGCTGCTTCCATGAGTGTTGATGGTTGATCCAAGCAAAATAAAGTCCTTGACAACTTCAATCTTTTCTCCATTTATATAGATGTGTATTGGTTCAGTGATGAGGGTTTTTGTTTTATTTACTTTGAGATGCAACTCATACTGAAGGTTGTGGTCTTTGATCTCTTCATCAGTAAATATTTTAAGTCCTCTTCATTTTCAGCAGGCAAAATTGTATCATTTTCATATCTCAGGTTGTTAATGAGTCTTCTTCCAACCCTGATGTCACTTTTTTTTTTTTTCATATAATCTAGCTTTTCAGAATATTTGCTCAGCATACCAATAGAATAAATGCAGTGAAAGAATACAAACCTGGCATATACCTTTCCTGATTTTAAAACCATTTGGTGTTGCTTAGTTCTGTTCAAACAACTGCCTCTTGGTCTATGTACAGGTTCCTCATGAGCACAATTGCATGTTCTGGAATACTCATACTTCGTAATGTTGTCCATAGCTTGTTGTGATGTCGAAAGCTTTTGTGTGGTTAATAAACCACAGGTAAACAAACATTTTTCTGGTATTCTCTGCTTTCAACCAAGATGCATCTGATGTCAGCAATGATATCCCTCATTTCATGCCCTCTTCTGAATCTGACCTGAACCTCTGGTAATTCTTTGTCAGTGTATCGTTATAGCTGTATGGTTGTAGCCTTCTTTGGATTACCTTTCGTAAAACTTTGCTTGCATGGGATATCAAAAATATTGGCTGACGATTTTCACATTTCATTGGGTCACCTCTCTGGAATGGGCACAGACATGGATCTCTTCCAGTCAGTTAGCCAGGTAACTGTCCTCCAAATCTCTTGGCATAGATGGGTGAGTGCCTCCAGTACTGCATCAGTATGTTGAAAGATCTCAATTTGTAATACATCAATTTCCAATGCTTTGTTCTTTGCCAATGCTTTCAGTGCACCTTGGACTTCTTCCTTCAGGATCATTGGCTCTTGAGCATATGCTGCCTTTTGGAATGTTTGAATATTGACCATTTCTTTTTGGTACAATGAATCTGTGTATTCCTTCCATCTTCTTTGGATGCTTCTGCATCATTCAATAATTTGCCCATAGAATCTTTCAATCCCACAGGTCGAGGTTTGAATTTTTTCATCAAGTCCCTCAGCTTGAGAAATGCTAAGGGTGTTTGTTCCTTTTGGCTTTCTAACTCCAGGTCTTTGCACATTTCATTGTAATATTTGACTTTGCCTTCTCGAGCTGACCTTTGAAATTTTCTGTTCAGCTCTTGTACCTCCTTCATATCTTTCATTTGCATTAGCATCTCTGGAGAGCAAGTTTCAGAATCCCTTGTGACATCCATTTTGGTCTTTTCCTTCTTTCTTGTCTTCTTAAATATGGTGCTTTCTTCCTGTGTAGTATTCTTGATGACATCCCACAACACTTCTGGTCTTCAGTCTTTAGTGTCTAATGCATTAAATCTGTTCTTGAGATGATCTCTTAATTCAGGGGAGATACATTCAAAGTCATATTTTGGCTTTTGTGGACTTTAAAATTTTTTCTTCAGCATCAGCCTGAATTTGCACATGAGCAATTGATGATCTGTTCCACAGTCTTCCCCTTGCCTTGTTTTGGCTGATGAAATGGAGCTTTTCCACTGTCTCTTTCCACAGATGTAGTCAGTTTGATTTCTGTGTTTCCGTCTGGTAAGGTCCATGTGTATAGGCTTCTTTTATGTTGTTTTGATAAAGGTAGTTGCAATGAAGAATTCATTGGTCTTGCAAAATTCTATCATGCGATCTCCAACATTGTTTCTATCATCAAGGCCTTATTTTCCAACTACTGATATTTCCTCTTTGTTTCCAACCTTTGTTGCATGTTTGATCAATTACAGACTCAACAAGTTGGTCGAATTCTTCAATTTTGTCATCAGTATTAGTGGTTGGTGTGTAAATTTAAATAATAATGGTACTAACTGATCTTCCTTGTATGGATATTCTCCTATCACAGACAGCATTATACTTCATGATGGATCTTGGTATGTTCATGTTGGATCTTGGTATGTTCGACATCATTCCTCGTCATTTTGTCATTCCTGGCATGGTAAACCATGTGATTGTCAGATACAAAATGGTCAATACCAGTCCTATTCAGCTCACTATGCCTAGGATATTGATGTTTATGCATTCCGTTTCATTTTTCACAATTTCCAATTTTCCTAGATTCATACTTCATACATTCCCTGTTCCAATTATTAATGGATGTATATAACTGTTTCTTTTCATTTTGAGTTGTGCCCCATCAGCAAATGAAGGTCCTGAAAGCTGACTCCATTCATAACGGTCGACTGTACTTTGAGGAGGCATCTCTTCCCTAGTTGCATTTTGAGTGCCTTCCAACCTGAGGAGCTCATTTTCTGGCACTATATCTAACAGTGTTCTGATACTCTTCATCATGTTTCAATATTCAGTAGTCTGGTGCTGACAGTGTTCTACTGCTATTCATAAGATTTTCAGTGACTAAATATTCAAAAGTAGTCTGTCTGTCTTTCTTCCTAGTGTGTCTTTGTCTTGGAGCTCATATGAAACTTGTCCACCATGGGTTACCCTTCTAGCATTCAAAATACCTGTGGTATAGCTTCCAGAGTCATAGCAACACACAAGCTACCACCGTATGACAAAGTAACAAGCACTTGCCTGTAGTTTGTGTGTAGGTGCACTAGTACTAGTCAGAAGGTTGGCAGATTGACCCACCCAGTGACTACTCAGGGAGGTGGGCCTGGCAATCTGATTCGGGCAGGTCACAACCTTGGAAACCCTATGTAGCAGTTCTACTTCTGCACACAAGGTTCTCATGAGTTGTTATCAACCCCAAAACAACTAACAACAAATGGAATTATAGGTTGGAGTTGTTTTCCTTGCTTAGATTTTTATCTTCTAATGTCATTGTGATATCCATAGCGAATCTGACTGCTGATCCGGAGGAAATTGATGTTAGCAGTTTTGTATCTCTTGAGGATTATTTGGTGTAAACAGCGTTGGTGTCTTGTCTTTACCTTTCTTGGTGATTTGACTCTCTTGGATCTACCCGACACTGATTACTTGTTCACATCATGCTTTTTGCTGTCTAAATTAATGTTGTTGATGTATCTTCTGATTTTCTGACATTTGTGGGCATATGTCTTTTTTAAAAGAAAAACCCATTTCCTTTAATTTTAGTGGAGTTTTAAGATGGAGCAAATTAGATTATTGTCTTCATTCTGCCACTTTATCCTGGAACCTTTCTAGATATTTGACATATATTTTTTAATTTGATCTTTAGCAATCCTTTGACATAGATACTATTATTAACAATTTATAAATGATGAAACAGAAACCTGGAGCAGTTAAGTATGTTGATCAGGTTCATCCAGTGAAGGCAGAACTGGGATTTGAACCCAAGCCTTATATTTCATATTCTTTGTAGACTTGTGTAATATTATGTTTTTATACTTTGAAAATCAAGCACTATTGCATGATTTAATCAGTATTATTTTTCTGTTGTTTATTACTAGTTGGTGAGCATGGTGACTCCATACAATAAGCAGTGGACTGTGAATGACTAGGTCTGCAGTTTGAGCCTGTAAGCTGCTCTTAGGGAAAAAGATCATTCAGCTTCTGTAAAGACTGAAAGTCTCAGAAACCCTATACAGGGTCGCTGTGAGTTGGAACTGATAAATAACAACAACAACAGTAATTACCAGTGTCTGCCAAGTTGATTCTGACTCTTGGTGATTCCATGTCAGAGTAGAACCATGTTCCATAGGATTTTCAATGGCTCAGTTTTTTGTAAGCAGATTGCCAGGCTTTTCTTTCCAGGGACCTCTAGGTGGACTCCAGCCTCCGACTTATGGTTATCAGATGAGAATATTAACTCTTTGTACCATCCAAGCTGTATAAGTTTGTTGTTGTTGTTGTTAAGTGCCATCGAGTCGGGTCCGACCCATAGCGACCCTGTACAGGGTTTCCGAGGGTGTAAATCTTTACGGGAGTAGAAAGCCTCATCTTTCTCCCGCGGAGCGGCTGGTAGTTTCGAACCACTGACCTTAAGGTTCGCAGCCCGATTCGTAACCACTACGCTACCAGAGCTCCTTAAGCTGTATAAGTAGTAGACCTATAATTAATGATAACTTAAATTGTATGACACAGAGAAAATCAAAAACAAAGCAAAGCCTATTGTAATTATGGTATTAATCATATATTTAAGCAGCTCTGGTGGCACAGTGGTTAAATATCTCTGCTGCTAACTGAAAGGTCTATGGTTCAAACACATCAGCCACTCCATGGGAGAAAGATGTGGTAGTCTGCTTCTGTAAAACTGACAGCCTTGGAAACCTTATGGAGCAGCTCTGCTCTGTCCAATAGAATCTCTGTATGTTGGAATCAACTCAGCGACTGTGCTTTCCGCCATTTGATTTTGAAATGTCTTCACCCAAGAAGGAATGTGTTATGTTCAGGAAATTCAGTTGCTTATTTTTAAGTGTCATTTCCAGTATAGAGCAACAGTCTTAGATTATATGAGATGCTGTTGTATATGAATGGAGCACAAATCTTGAGGTATAGGCATAGTGAGGGAGGAAATACAGAGCTTATAATACATTACCTATAAAAATGATCCACTATGTTGTAATTGAATTAATTGTTGTCCAGCTATGTATTGTCCACCTATTACCAGGTTAAAAATAAGAATTGTGAATAGAAAAATTAATCTAGGATATATAAAGAGAGCAATTGAATAGAACTTTTAAACTTGAAAAGCAAAGTATAGTAAATAGATTAGAATATATAGGCATTCCTCATTTTATTGTGCTTCACTGATACTGCATTTTTAAACAATTGAAAATTTGTGGCAACCTTGTATTGAGCAAGTCTAATGACACCATTTTTCCAACAGCATGTGCTTACATAGTACCTCTCTGTCATATTTGGATAATTCTCAAAATATTTCAAATGTTCATAATGCTATTATATACGTAATCGACCACAGTATAATGTAAACATAACCATTATATGACCTAGAGACTCAGAAGTTCGCATGGCTAACTTTATTGTGATACTTGCTTTATTGTGGTGGTCTGGAACCAAACCTGCAGTGTCACCAAGGTATGCCTGTAATTAGAAGATAATTCCTTGGAATTTTAAGATTAGATGTAGAGAGAAAAATAATGTTATCATTTTAGCTATCAGTTCATTTAACATTTTCCTGTGTGATTTAAAAGCTTAGTTTTTACTGTAGTAACTAAAGATATTTCCATTTGTCACTGTTATGATAATGTTTCTTAATGGAATTTTTAATGTGAAAAAATGCCCCTTGGTAGATTATATATTTTTAAGTTTAGTATAATGAAGAGGAACTCTAGTACCTAATGTGTTTCCAGGGAACATGTTTGCAACATACAGTATTACGGTGTCATTTTAATCTTCTGCTGATTGGTGTACAGTAACACAGTTTTAATGCCTCATATAGCACTGGTAGAGATAAAACTTAATGTTTTACTCTCTCCTTTAGCTGTTGTTGTTAAGTGCTGTCTAGTCAGTTCCAACTCATAGTCAACCCTGTTTAGGGTTTCTGAGGCTGTAAATCATTATTGGAATTCTTCTAACTGTACTTGAAAGAATATCTTTCCTTATGAATTTTTAATCATGGCTGAGGTAAGCAGCAAATTAGATATAAATCTAGAAGCTTCAGGGAGCAACAGTATTACGTTTATATTCATTTTTTTAAGTAAGCAAAAGCTCAAGAAGAAAGGACTGAAAAAGCTGTGTAGTATGGTAAATAGTATGGAAAGTAGTGGATATGATAAAAGCCTTGCCTTTTTGAGAAAAGAGTAGAAACCTGTTTTATTACTCCGTTCTTGAATCTTTAAGTATTGATCTTGCTTTGTTTTCCTAAAGCAGTAATTTAGTGCAGGTCATTACTCGTTTCACAGAAGGATAAAACACTGGTGGAATAGTGCTCTGGTTTATTAGTTCATTAAAAAGAAATCAGCTTTATAGTTAAATGCTGCTTCTGTCCGTTCCTTTCTTTATCTGTTTATTGCTGATTTGACAGTCTCTGGTCCTTTTCCTTTGCTGTTAAATGTGTGTGTCCTTTGTTTGTGCTGGTGGGTTTTGCTGCATTTGGATGTGAGAGAAAAGCCTGTCATTGCTATACTCGTCTAATTAGCCTTTTGGGTGAACATATACATTAAATAGACCTGCTAAGCTATGAAAGAAGAGCATTCACAACAGCGTAGATTTTCTTCATGTGCTGGGGTTCCGCCTGTTTTATTTCCTCCACGAATTGATGGCCGAAAGCTTGTCCGGAATGCTTCCTTTGGAGGATACAATGAACTTTCTCCTTCATTGCCAGGTTTGTTTGTTTAATCTTTCATTCTTGTTCTCATTTCTTACAGACTTTTCGTTAGATTAAACTAGGCATTTTAACATATTAAAATTGTTTTATTTTCAATAACAACAACAGATATTATATATGAAATATGAGGCTTCTGTAAGTGCTGCTGTTTGGTTTGGCTTTTCCTTATTTTCTCTTACCATCTCATAAACTAAAACTTGAGAACTATTGATACAGTACAGTCAGAATATTAAGTGCTTATAGCATGAATTTTTGCTTTAATTATAAACAAACTATTATGATACTCTGATAAAATGAAAGCCTTCTATAGATCTGATGTAAATGCAAAATTTTGTAAATAAACAATTTGCTTGGAGGATTTTGAAAATGTATTGATGTTGACGCTTTTCTGCAGAATAGGAACTATTAAAATTGGTGTTTAGGGTAAGCTTTAGTATCTCAAGTTCTGACTAAATTGAAGTTTTTTGTGTAAGTATGGTTTTTGAAATATCTTTTTTTGTTGTTAAATGTGTTTGTATGCAAATTGCTAGAAAAATTTGTTTTTAGGATGATATTAAATGAAATAAGCTATTTGACAGCTATAATTTCAGCATTAAATATATTGGTCAAAGAGATGTAGACATAAGCTGATGTTTTATTGTTTGAAAAAGACTCTCTTTGGTAAATAATTAGATATGTATTTTTAAATATAAGTAATATTTTATATTTTTCTTTAAAATTTACACATATGTAAATACTCTTATGGTTATATATATTTTTAAAATAAAAATGTTCTTTAATACTTATGACACAGAAGTACTGCTTAAACTACGGCTTGGTTTAACCTTGATATCTTTTCCTAATAGTTATACTTTATTGAATTTGAATTCTATTTCCTATCTTTATATTAGCGCTTAGTCTGTGTGTTTTTTTATGTGTGTGACTGTTCATGCCAGTAGGTGTATTTGTATAGTCAGTTTTTTATAGTAAGTCACCTTATAGAAAATGCTCACCTGGACAAATTAAATAAATGTATTATGAATTCACCAATTTGGTGCCATTTTTTTAGCAGTGTTTCCAAGATGAATTAGAAACTTTAAGCCTGAACTTCCATAAGTAGCATAAGCTTTAAACAGCATTTACAATCCATATCTACTCTTCTTAGTGTAGCATGGTTACTGTCACTCTTCTTTCTTATATTCTCAAATAGTGTAAATTTTAGTATTTGCCTTTGCCAAGAAGTGGCTTTGAAAGTACAACACATTGAGTTTTGTTTTTTTTTAATATTGTTAAATACTCTTATTTATTTGTACAGTGAAACATAGTTCCATTTCTGTAGTTTTCATTGTCTCCTTGGTATTTTTTATGTCTGGGTTTTTTTTGTTTGTTTGTTTGTTTAAAGTCAGTAAGCTTGCTAGCACATGCTGTTTGCTGACCTTCATGCCATCAGTGTATTTAATAGTATAGAGTAAATCATGTGACCCTGATAAACAGTAGAAAAGTTCTTTTTTTTTTAAAGTTTGATATGTACTTAATTTTTGAATGGAAAGCAAAATTGTCAGTAATTTTGTCAAATAATATATTGAAGATAATCCTGAAGATTTTTTTTTCAGTTGTGGTTTTGGTAAACGCTTACAGAGCAAGTTAGTTTTCCATTCACTATTTTACATATTTTTTGTGTTTTGTGACATTAGTTGCAGTCCTCAATGTAACAGCACTCTTCTCACTTTCTCTCTGGGCTTTCCCTTTCCATTCATACTTCTCTTCTGTCCCTTCCTGCCTTCAGAGCTTTGTTTGTGGGCAGATGCTTTTCCTTTGGTCTTTTAAGGTTGATTGTTTTGAAAAGTGTGTTTGTCCCGCTTCACCTATTTTCGTTGTTAAGGGCTATCGAGTTGGTTCCAACTCATAGCAACCCTGTATAGGGTTTCCAAGGAGCAGCTGGTGAGTTTGAACCACCGACCTTGTGGTTCAAGCCAATCCTGCAGTGCCACACCAGCCCTGCCTTTTGTGACCATCTTTTGTGATTCCAATCAGAACACTTGGTTGTGGTGGTGAGGCACCATCTAGTACTTCTGGTTTCAGGGTAGTAGAGACTGGTTTTTGTGGTTGGGGGAATTTGTTTTAAAGGAAAATTAGTGTGCTTTTTTCTAATTCTTAAAATAGAGAAAGTTATATTCATAGGAATTCATATTCATAGAATATTCATGATTGAATATTCCCTTTAATACAACCAATTGTTACAGTACAAGCATTGCTGTTGTTGTTAAGTGCTGACTCATAGCAAACCACCCTATGCACAATATAGAACAAAACACTGCCAAGTTCTAGTCCATCCTCACAGTGACTATATTTGAACCCTTTGTTGCTATCACTGTTTCAATCCTTCTCTTTGGGGTTCTTCCTCTTTTTTTCTGACCCCCCACTTTACCAAGTATGATGTCCTACTGCAGGTACTGGTCCCTACTAAAAACATGTCCTAATACGAAAGACAGAAGTCTCACCATTCTCGCTTGTAAACGAGCATTCTGACTGCATTTCTTCCAAGGTAGATTTGTTTGTCTTGGCAGTTCATGGTACTTTCAGTATTCTTTGCCAATACCATAAATCAAATGCATAGATTCTTCAGTGGTCTGATTTTCCTTATTTACTGTCCAATTTTCACATACTTATGAGGCATTTGGAAATACTATGGCTTGCATCAGGTACGCTTTAGTCTTCAGACTGACATCTTTGCTCTTCAACACTTGAAAGAGGTCTAGTGCAGTAGATTTACTAATGCAATATTGAGTTCCTGACTGCAGCTTCCATGAGCATTGATAGTGGATTAAAATGAAGTCTTTGACAACTTCAATTTTTTTCTCCATTTATCATGATGTTATTTATTGGTCAAATTGTGAGGAGGTCCAATTTTGTTTTCTTTACACTGAGGTGCAGTCCATACTGAAGTCTTTGATCTTCATCAGTAATCTTTCAGCAAGCAAGGTTGTATAATCTACATATTGCAAGTTGTTAATGATTCTTCTTCCATTTCTGATTCCATCCTCTTCTTTATATAATCCAGTTTCTCAGATTTATTTGCTCAGCATACAGATTGAGTCCTGGTGTGGCTCTGTAAGGTAACCACAGGATCCCAAGGTTGGTTTTTACCACAGGGTTGGCAGTTCAGTCACCAGTGGCTCCTCGGAAACCCTATACAAAGTTGCTATGAGTCAGAACTGACTCCACGGTATTTTAACAACAAATACAGATTGAGTACATATGGTGAAAGGATACAACCCTGGTGCCCACCTGTTCTAATTTAAAACCATTTAATATCCCCTTGTTCTGTTCAAATGACTGTCTCTTGGTTGATGTACAGGTTCCTCGTGTGCTCAATTAAGTGTTCTAGAATTGCCATTCTTTGCCCCACTCTGTATAGTTTGTTGTGGTCCACAGAGTCAAATGCCTTTGCATAGCCAACAAAGCGTAAGAAAACTTATCTCTGATATTCTCTGCTTTTAGCCCATATCTACCTGAATCAGCAATGATACCCCTTGTGTCATGTCCTCTTCTGAATCCAGCTTGAATTTCTGGCAGTTCCTTGTTGATGGACTGCTGCAACCCTTTTTATAGTAGCTTCAAATTTTTACTTGCATTAATGATATTGTTTGATGACTTCTGCATTTCATTGGGTCACCTTTCTTTTAGAATGGACACAAATGTGAATCATTTCCAATTAACTGGTTAGGTAGCTATATAAGGGCTCCCAGTACTGCATCAGTTTATTGGAACATTTCAGTTTATATTTTGTAAATTCCTGAAGCCATGGTTTTCACCAATGTCTTCAGTGCAGCTTGGATTTCTTCCTTTAATACCATCAGTTCTTCATCCTAATGTTGTTGTTGCTAAGTGCCATCGAGTCGGGTCCGACCCATAGCGACCCTGTACAGGGTTTCCGAGGGTGTAAATCTTTACGGGAGTAGAAAGCCTCATCTTTCTCCCGCGGAGCGGCTGGTAGTTTCGAACCGCTGACCCTAAGGTTCGCAGCCCAATTCGTAACCACTACACTACCAGAGCTCCTTATAAAATGATTGAACATCGACCAATTCTTTTTTTTTTTTTTTTTTTTATTGTACTCTGTATTCCTTCCTTCTTCTTTTGATGTTTCCTGTGTCATTCAATATTTTGCCTATAGAATCTTTCAGTAGTGCAAGTTGAGGATTGAATAATTTTGTCATATGTTTCAGCTTGAGAAATGCTAAGCATTTTCTTCCCTTTTGGTTTTCTAACTTCAGATATGATTTCATTATAATATTTTGTCTTCTGGAGCTGCCCTTTGAAATTTTCTGTTTAGCAATGTTACTTGATCATTTCTTCCAGTTGCTTTAGCCATTCTAGGTTCAAAAGTAAGTTCCAGAGTCTCTTCTGATGTCCATTTGGTGTTTTCTTTCTTTTTAATGACCTTTTGTTTTCTTCTTGTAGATGATTGTGGTGTCATCCCACAGCTCCTCTTGTCTTCAGTCACTAGTGTCTAATGTGTCAAATCTGTTATGATCTGTTATGAGATGATCTCTAAATTCTGGTGGTATATACTCAAGATCATATTATGGCCCTCTTGGACTTGTTTAATTTTCTTTCGCTTCAGCCTGAACTTGTTTGTGAACAGTTGATGATGTTTCTACAGTTGGCTCGTGGCCTTGTTTTGGCTGATGATATGGAGCTTCATCATCTCTTCCTATTTAGTCAGTTTGATTCCTGTATATTCTGTCTGGTGAGGACCATGTGTATAGTCATGATTTATGTTATTGAGAAAGATAATTGCAATGAAGAAATCATGTGTCTTCCAAAATTCCATCATTCAGTCTCCAACATTGTTTCTATCACCAAAGTCATATTTTCCATCTCCCCTGCCTGTCTTTCCTCTTTGTTTCCAAATATTGGTGATAAAAAGCTCTTTAAAATAATTGTTTCATTTCATCAGCTAAGAAGTAAAATAGAATTACATACATCAAACAAATGACTTTTGTTTCATATTTTGAAAGTTAAAAGTTTAAAAATGTGTGCAGGTTTTTTTTTTTTAATATGTATTTGCTTTGATACAACATCATTGTAAGAAAGTGATTTAGAGATAATTTTTCTTAGCCACCTTTAGCACAAGCTTTCTTTCATTTAAATTTTCCTTAGTAAATTTTTTTTGTTCTGTCCTTTTTACCTTATAAAATATACTGGTATAGCCTTTTTCTTGATGGTGATCAATGATGTAGAAATCTTCCTCCCACTCCCCAACCTATGTTCTCCTACTGACATTATACTACAAATGGATCCTTGTGTTTTTAGTTCATGTCTGCTTATTTGTCTCTTCCCTATTCTTAGTTAATGCTTCTACTTATGCTCATTGTACCAATCTCTAGAACAGTGCCTAAAAAAGAGGAGAATAAATCAACTTTTAGCAAAGACATCTGTAAACTGTGAACTTTAGTGCATAGATTTAAAAAAGGAGGAGGGGTATGTTTTGACTTCGCAGGTTTTTATTATTATTATTTTTTTAATACAACTTCTTGGCACTATTCTGAATACTTAATATTTTAGCAAATCCTTATTTATTTTTAGAATACCTATAAAGGCTGCATTTGTAGATATGTGTGCATGTCTTTTAAACAAAACTGAAGCTGCATTAAGTTTGTTTTATTATCTCTAACATGAGTCCTGGTGTGGTGTTGCGGATTAATGTGCTGGACTGCAAAGTTGGTGTGAACCTCAAGGTTGGAGGTTCAAGCTCATCAGCTGCGCCTCAGAAACCCTGTGATAGGGTCACTATGAGTTGGAACCAACTCAATGGCACTCAACAACAGCCAAACTTAAATGTTAACAGTGCCTGTGTATGTCTCTTTCTTCTTCAGATATATACTTTAAATATACTCCTTGATACCAGCCACAAATAAAAAAACAAAACAATGTTCTTTTTACCCTAACCACTATTACTAGGTTCTAGATCTCACAACCTAAAGGGCACAGGCTTCCAGACTGCCAAGTCTGCCTAAGTTGTGTATGGTGAGGTTTGAGAGGGTCCCCATATGGAGTTTCCATATTTCAAAGGATGTGTTATCTTCCCCAGGCATTATTGTCTTTCACCAACAAGACAGTTCCCCCAAGCTTGTGTTGATACTTTACTGAGGTTTCATTACGTAGAGGAGCTAGATTGGTGTGTTGCCCAGGTAGTTGAGCTTAATCGCCAGTCCTCCCCCTGAAGTCAGGCTGATATCCCATGGTGGGTCTTTATGGCATGGCCATTAATAACCCTCAGAAGAGCTCAAGTATGATTTGTAGCCCCTCCATAACTCAAATCACTAGGAGACTTATAATGATTTTAGATATTACCTACTTGTTAATAGTAAATAATTGCCAAACTAAAATGTTACGCTTCATTTAAAAAGTCTTTCAAGAATGAAAACACAATAAAGACTTTTTTCAGATAAATAACTGAGAAGACTGCTGCCAGGAGACCCTCACTAAAGGAAATGATAACTTTCAAGCAGAAGAAAGTTATTTCAAATTAAAAAGTCTGTTTTAATAAGAAATAAATAATGAATATATGGGCAAATTTAATACACATTGATTCTAAAACCAACAAAATTAATGAGTCTCCGATTGTTAAAAAGTATGAGAGCTTTGAAATATTTCAAATTTTAAAAAGTCTAGTTTTAATGAGAAATAAGTAAATAATATGTGGGCAAATATAATGCACATTGATCCTAAAAACCATCAGAATTAATGAGTCAAATTTTTAAAAAATAGGAGCGCTTTGAAATATATGACAGTAATAGTATTTGAGCTAGGAAAGAAGTAAACAGTAAATTTGTCTGAGGTCTTTGTATTGCTGGGGAAAAGGGTATAGATGATAATTAACTGTAGATTTTGAGAAGGTAAAGATAATACATTATAAATTTTACAGTAACTGCTAAAAAAGAAGTGATCATTTTCTCTGTTAGTTTATAATTAAAAGGCAAGGAAGGAAAGAAAAAGAAACAGTGTAGGAGAAACAGAAAGCTCAAAATGTTAGATAAACCCAGATAAAATCAGTAAGTGGAAATAATCTAAAGGTTATTTTTTTTCAAGTAGCAAATAATATGCTATTTATAAAAGATATATCTGAAAATAGAAAGATACTAAAAATAAGTTGGAAAAAACATGCAATATGGAAAGAAAGTGATGAGGCAGAACAGAATTTAAGGAAAGTAAATTGTATGTCTTTAAAATATATAAGTGAAACTTGACAAAACTACATAGAAACTAGATAAATCTTCACTTAACACAGACACTACTATTTAATTTACATATTTCTGTTCTGATCATGTGGTCATATACTTTTTGTCCCTTGTTTACTCCAATACTGCTATTATTTATGTTCAGTTGAGATTTTCTAGTGAATCAGTTTGTTTCCCTTCTCTTTTTGAATATTTAAAAATTATTTTCTCTGTGTATACCATGTGAACTACATTTAGCATCTTAAATAACAACCTGGTTTAAAATTATACCAATTTAACTCTGTTTTTATTTATGGCTATCTTTAAGCTTCAAGGAGCTCTGGTAGTGTAGTGGTTACAAGTCGGGCTGCTAATCTCATGGCCAGCAGTTCGAAACTACCAGCGGTTCAATGGGAGAAAGATGTTCCTGTAAAGATTTACAGCCTCTGAAACCCTATGCAGGGTCTCTGTGAGTCAGAACCATCATATAACCAGCCAACCAACCAACTATTTAGAAACTCTTACGCTGCTCTCTGTAGTGTGACTAATGATGGCACAAATGATAGTGAGGTTAACCACCATTGTGGCACCATAGGAGAAGCCCTCAACCTCAAGGTCAGTAGTTCAAACTCACCAGCCACTCCTCAGAAATCCTATTCAGGGTTGCTATGAGTCAGAACTGACTGGTGGCACTTAACAATTAGCCATTTAGATGTATCTGTTTGTCATGTATGTATTCAATTCTCCTGCCTATTTTTAAAATGTTTGCTTTTCTTCTTTCTGATCTTTAGAAATTCTTTATATTTTCAGGATTGTTGTTGTTCAGAGCCATCGAGTAAGTTCCAATACATTGTGACCCGGTGTAGCGTTTTCAAGGAACAGCTGGTGGGTCTGAACCACCGACCTTACTCTAAGCAGTCCAGTGCTTATCTGCCACACCAGAGCTCCATTTTCTAGGCTGTTGTTGTTAAGTGCTGTCTATCCCATTTTCCAGATGTGTCCTTTAGTCTATATGCATATTAAAATACCTTCTTTCAGTCTGTGAGTTTCTCATTCAATTTTGCCTTTTAGTGAATAGAAATTCCTATTGAATGGAGTCCATTTTTTTCTATTTAAAAAAAAAATTGCATTGATTTTTGTTGTTGTTAATGCTTTTTATGTTCTGTTTGCCTCACATATTGAAAATTCACTTTGACAAAAATACTTTCCTCATGTTTATATATAAATAACATAATAATTTGATGTCTGTGGGTGGTAGACTCACACACTCATCCACCCACAGGCACCTGGGAAAAAGGGCCTGGTGATCTACTTCCTGTGGCATACGTACGGTTCTACTTTGGAATACATGAGACTGACATCAGTCAGGATTGTCTTTGTAGCTACTGGTTTTTGTTTGTTTGTTTTCAGTGGGGAGGATGGTTGGAAAACAAGTTATTGCCCAAAATCATTAACAGGCTAACTTGGTGTAAAGCTGTGATCTGAAACTTTCCTGCATTATTCATAATAGCCAAAAATGTGTTCTAGTTTTCACGATTTTGTGTATAAATACCATTTGTATAGTTGGCGCTGTAGGATAAGCACTGGACTGTGAACCACAAGGTTGACAGTTCAAACCCATCATCTGCTCTTTGGAAACCCTACACAGGGTCGCTGTTGGAATTGATTCGACATCACTTAATGACAACATAAAGATAAATTAGTAACTGTAAAGTAATTTGAGATCTTCATGGTAAAAATTAATAAAAGCCTTTATGGTGTTGTTTGACAAAACACTTTTGACTTCTCTCAGATATACTTTTGTGACTGAGTTTTCCAAGTGAAAATTATTTTGCGCATTTTGGGAAAAACAGTTTTTACATTGTGTATGTAGTTGTTTGTACTTAGCTGCAAACTCAAAGCTTTTGATCAGACTTGTATGTTTTAGCAAGCATTTTGCTTTATTTCTGTTTAATTTTTAATTAATTGGAAGTCTTCAGTGCTAGGTTTTTAACTGACTGTTTGATATACAAGTTTTAGGTACAGAGAATTTTTTAAAACGGGATACATGTATTGGCTTCGACAGATAATGTATAAATAAGATTTCTGAGCTTCTTTTTCCAACATTCAAAACTTTCTATAAGCCATATCTGCACTAAAATAAAGAATCTGTTCTGATTTATGTTTTCTGTTTTTGTCTTAACTCTGTTTGGAGTTTGCAACTAAGTACAAACAACTACATGCACAATGTAAAAACTGTTTTTTACAGTGAAAATTAGAGTTAAAAACAAAAACAAAAAACTTCTCTGTTCAAATATATTTTTCCAAAGCTGTCTTACGTCTTACTACCAATTCTGTACTCATTTTTCAGTGTGACAGTGGCATGAAAAAGTACAGTGGGTTTGAGTTATTCTTTATTTCTTTGAAACCGACAAAAAGCAGTTCATTAGAATAAAAACTCTATGCTCTGGGAGCACAGAAAAGCGTCATTTAACTTGACCTAAATCAGACTTCATTCACTGCTGTTCTACTATTGTTACTGCTATCTGCTGTTGAGTTGATGCTGACTCATAGTGACCTCATGAAACGAGTACAATTGCTGCATAGAGTTTTCTTGACTGTAATATTTACAGAAGTACATTTCCAGGTTGTTCTTCTGCAGAGCTGCTGCGTAGGTTTGAATCACCAACCAACCTTTTGGTTGGCAACTATGTTCCTAACTGCTGTGACTTCTTATTGCCTCTCTAGTGTGGTGTTGTAAGATAAGCACTGGGCTACTAACCATAACCTCAGTGGTGCAGCCCCACCAGTTACTCCCCGGAAACCCTATACAGGGTCGTTATGAGTCAGAACCACATTAACAACAATGACGACAACAGGTGTCACTCAAATCTAAAGATGTATTATACTTAGAGATGATCCCTAGGAGTTTATTCTAGTTTAAAGCTGTGTACAGTCTAGGCTTCCTGCACTAGTGTATATTGAATGTAATGCGTATTTTAAATTATACAACTTACATGAATTCACTTGTTAGCAATAAGACATGCATATGTTTAAAAGTAGTAATACTAGTACTTTTTTTTTTTTAAGGTTTTGAAAGAGGTAAAGAAGATGTTTCTCAAAATAAAGATGAGTCTTCACTCTCCATGTCAAAGAGCAAGGTAAGCCTATTGTCCCCAAAGGTGTGATTATTGCAGTTTTCTAATATTTAAGATGAGAGAACACTTAAAAGCGTATCAGATATTTATTGAACAAATTTTATGTTGGTTATCTAAACCATGTAGTATGTATGAAAAAAAAAAAGGTAAAGCTTCACCATGACTCATTTAAATGTGGTTGATTACTTGAGATACAGTATTGGTAACCAGTGTTCTCTCCAGAATGACATTGTTTCTGTTATGTTTGCTGTAGTGCTGGTGGTGGTTATGTGCCAGAAGTCGCTTCCAACTCATAGCCACCCTGTATAGGGTTTCTGAGGCTGCAGATCTTTACAGGAGCAGAAAGCCTCATCTTTCTCCTGGGGAACAGCTGGTAGTTTCGAACTGCTGACCTTGAGGTTAGCAAGCCCGATTCGTAAAACCACTCGAGTTTGAATGCTCCATTCATAGGTATTCTGAAGGTTTATGGTTCTTTTAAGAATTCTGAAATATTTTTAGTTCACCCAGATGACACTTAACAAACATATATTACCAGTTTAACACCAAATATTTCTTGTAGTAAAATCCTGCAATTAAAAGAAATTTTCTTAGATTTGAGACCATTTTCTCAATCAGTATTTCTCACCCAGAATACTTGAACACATTCTTAGGTCTGAGGAAATCTTTTTCTTTATGAGGAAGTACATAGTCACATTTGAGAAATACTTTTTGATGATCTAGTTTTCCTATAACTTACTAAACTTTCTGTAATTTTGCAGAAGATTTGACTTTTGTTTGACTGCTATTTCTGGTCATGTTTAGTAGCTTTAATGCGTGTAGAATCAAACTTCAGTGTCCGTAAGAAGACCAGCTATTTAAGCTGGTAATGTTTCTGTTATTTACAGCAGTAGGCGCTACTCTTAGAATCTTACATTTTTTATTCCTGTTTCGGAATTGGTTGAGAGGATCCTACAGTATGTTTATATGTTTGTTTTTATGCAAATTTTATTGACATTTTGGGCACTTTAAGTACTTATCTCATAAAGGTCCCTCTACATATGTGAAAAGTACCCAGAATGGAGGCTTAATAGTATTGTTTTTATAAAAACATGTATATGAAATACCTTGATCATGTTCCAGACATGCAAGTGAAGAAAATTAAAGAGCAAATAGCTTGTTTTGTGTCTGTCATAGCTAGAAATAAAGTGAAACTTAATGAATAAAAACAACCTATTTTCAAGCAATTAATGTTAGTGAATGTAATGGTCTTCCCACTTAAAAGCCTGAACACTTAAACCTAAAAACCTACAGACACCTCTATGTAGCCTCTAAACAAAGATTTTGGGGGAGGGACGCTGAAAACAGAATTTGTATACCTTAATGAAACAGAACTCTGGAGTCCTGATGTGGTATTGCAGGTTAAATGCGCTGGACTTGCAGGGTCAGTTTGAACTCGAGGTCAGTGGTTCAAGCTCACCAACTGTTCCTCAGAAACTCTGTGCAGTGTCACTATGAGTCTAAACCAACTTGATGGCACGAACAACAACACTGAAACAGTGAAACAAAGGAGATCTGGTGGTGCAGTAAGGTAAGCATTGGACTACTAACCACAAGGTTGACCATTCAAACCCACCAGCTGTTCCACATGAGAAAGAGACCAATACTTACCTGTAAAGATTTCCATACTAAAAGCCAGTTGTGTTGTGTCTTATATAGGATCGCTAGGCAGAATTGACGCAGTGGCAGTGGCTTGGGATGTATAATGAAGTAGAGTGCTCTAGCAGCGTAGTGTTACCAGTCGGGCTGCCAACCTCAAGGTCAGCAGTTTCAAACTACCAGCTGTTCCACGGTAGAAAGATGAGGCGTTCTGCTCCTGTAAAGATTTACAGCCTTGGAAATCCTGTGCAGGGTCGTTATGAGTCGGAATTGACACCACGGTAATTAACAACAACAGAGTGCAGTAATGAAAAAACAGACAAACACGGCTTTAGAGCAGCACACACCAGTACATTTGCCCCTAGCCAAACATGCTTTTTAAAGTTAAATTAATAAAGGTTGAAGTTTAGTTCCTTGGTCACACTATTCACATTTCATGTGCTCAGTAGTCACAGATGGTTAACAGCTGCTGTATTGAACAACTTAGATATAGAACATTTTCATCATTCAGCAAGTTCTAGTGAATAGCACTGATGTAAGAGTCAAAAGTGCCGAATTTTGACTCTCGTCTATTACCTATTACTTCTTAGGTACTAACTGCAATGATGTTGAAAGTTCCTTTGTATTGAAAATGTATTGCTTGTCATTTTATCATTAGTAACAATATTACAAGACAGGTATTATTATTCCCATTTTATAAGGGAACAAAGTGAAGCTTAGAGAAATTTAAGAAGCTTTTACAAGGATTAAAATAATTAATACTAGAGTTGAAATTAAAAATGGTTTCAAGTTGTCTTAGCTATAAAAACAGGAATAAGACCGACCCTCTCTGTTGTTGCTGTTAGGTGCCATGGAATCAGTTCCAACTCATAGCGACCCTGTATAGGGTTTTTGAGGAGTGGCTGGTGGGTTTGAACCACAAACCTTGTGGCTAGTAGTCCAGAGCTTTTCCTACAGTGCTACACCAGGACTCCATAGTTCTTGGTTAATTATAGTTATTTAAAGATTTTGTTATTCCTTCTATGATCTGTATAACTGGACGATCAAGTAATTTTAAACTGTATTACTTACTATTATGAACCTGAGGCAAAAAATTCAATGCTGTATTAGTGTTATTTCTTGAAATGTGTAAATTTGAGTTCTGCAAGCATAATGAAATATACAGTCTCACCCTCAAATAATTTTAAATAAATACAGTTTTTAATTTTAAAATTTTAAATAAATTTTAAATAAAGTTCACTTTCCTCATGCATTCTTTCTTAACTATTTTCATTATATGAATGGGTGAATTGGAAAACTCAGTTAACCAGATAATTCCCACCTTCCTATACAAACAAGTAAGACCAAATGGCACTTTTAAATGAGCCTTTAACTGTTCAGCCCAACAAAAGGCATTACCTGCATTGAATAGTGTTGTTATTGTTAAGTGCTGTGGAGTCAGTTCCGACCCGTAGTGACCCTTTTGTAGGGTTTCTGAGGAGTGGCTGGTAGGTTTGAACTGCCAACCTTGTCATTCAAACTGACCAGTGCATTATCCTGCAGTGCTACACCAGGACTCCACATTAAATAGTTTACTAGTGGATAAAAAGAATCCTCTAACAAGCATAAGAAATTTTTGAGCCCAAATTTCTCGACTTGATTTTCCAGTCATCAGTCTTCTTGCCAAAGGTTTTATAAGTCAACTAATCACTTCCCGTAAAAGTGTATTTACCTGAACATTAAGAAAAAACTTTCCAAACCGAAATATAGTCAAAATGACTGTAGTCACCTTGTTATTATCTCTTTATATTTGTAATATTTTATGGGTTTCTAAGTAAATCGTAAATATTTTCATATATTGATGTTTTGTTTTACCTAAAGATCTGATTTTTTCACAGTGAGTGCAACCTGGAGTATATTTATAACCCTGAAATACAATGTACACTAAATACAAACAAAATGTAATACCAAATGTAAACGCTTTATGTAGATTACCTCATTTAACCCATAAAGCAACTGTGAATTAATAGCGGTACCTTCATTTTAAGTTAACTGAGAGTTTAAATGACTTCCCACAGCCATACATTCAGTAAGGAGACAATAGCATTGGTGCTTGGGAAGTGGGGACTATATCTCTAGCTCTATCTATCTATCTATCTATCTATCTATCTATGTATCTATCTATCTATCTAAAACATATCAGGCATTTTATGACTACATAATGAAGACAAACAGTCCTGCACACTAAACTCTGTGAATATAAGTAAGAAAATGATTTATAAAGGTGAGAAAATTGAGCAAGATATTACCAGAAAAAAATAATTTATAGTATTTTGATACCTAAAAATAAGTTATTCATTCAGGCAGCTTAGGTAGTAATGTTTTAAACAATTATAGAACTTGGTCACAGGTTTGTTTTCTTTCAGAAATGGCTGTGTACTAGACAAGAATGCCTTGAGATATGTGTGCTTTAAATTACAAAGCTCGTGTAACACCCTTCTTGCTTGCTGGCACCTTTGTTGTTGCTGTTAGGTGGTGTCAAGCTGGTTCTGACTCATAGTTACCTTATACACAGCAGAGCGAAGCAGTGCCTGATCCTTAAAAACACTGCGTTTTATCCTTAAAATCATTGTTAAACTTGAGCTCACTCCTGCTGCCACTGAGCTAATCCGTCTTGTTGGTTGTCTTCCTCTTTTTCTCTGAATTGTTTGTAGTTCCTTTCTAGTTCTGCCAGGCATTACCATCATCATAATAACTGACATTTGATGCCAAGTTGCAGAACCATTTTTAAGAACAGTGAAATGAGCTAACAAATGCCAGTTTTATATTATGAATTCGGTAGGTATTTATGAAGTACTTCCCTCCCACCCCAGGTGATGCACTGGATATCTATCATTGGTAAATAAGCATAGTACATATTCTTATGGATCTTAAAATTGATCAAGGGAGTTTGTATTCAGTGTTTTTTGTGGTGTGTTTTTTTTTTAATCCTTAATCATATCTAGTGATACTGTACAGATCTGGCCATTCAACATTTAAAATCCATTATTTGAACCAAAAGACTACTAATACTTTCTTGGCATTAAGGGATACTGCTAAGAACTATAAATACCTTCTCCTGGGTCTAAAAACAATAAACAAAAATGTAAATAATAGGGCATGAGGGAGTATGTACAGTTTAATTGTTCCCAGGATTATAGAAACTCCTTTTGGATTGGTCTTCCTATTCTGGTGTTTTTGATTGTTAAAGTTTGGAAAATCTTCAAGCTACCATTTCTTGATTTCAAGTGAAGATAAAACCAGCTTCTACATTCATTTCTTAAGGTTCTTATAAATGCAATACAATCAAATACAATATGAAGTATAAACTGATGTTTTAAATCAACTTAAAGTATCAGTAATAACTTAGGGCACTATACAGGTAAGATGAAGTAGATACTAGGAATATTAGCTTTAAAAACTATAAATTCAATGGAGTTCTTTAATACAAGTTTCTGAAAATGCTTGTATTTCTTTGCATTCAAGAAGGAGTAGCGATGGGACAATGTGTGCAGTAATTTGCTTTTTAAGAATAATTCAACTATTAGAAAATGACATTGCTTCAACTACCTTAATTCTAAGAGTCACTAAATAACTGTATATGTTCCTTGAAAATACTCTGGAAAAGAGAATACAACATTTTACAAATGATTTTATTTAACTTTATATTGTAGCTTATGGATTAGTTTTTATTTGCATCTGTGCTTGTGGTCTTAATGTATGTTATGTTTTAAACACAAATACTGTATAGAAAGAAATGGTCTTTGGAAACTGACATTAAATGGAAAGAATGTCACAAAAAGCTTTAACATTAGCCTTAATATGCTACATGTATAGAATTATTTCTCTTATGTTCATTTTTATGTGATTTCAGTCTGAATCTAAACTTTATAATGGCTCGGAAAAGGACAGTTCAGCTTCAAGCAAGCTCACAAAAAAAGAATCTCTTAAGGTTAGTTTCCACAGTTATATCCACACAGCAACTGACATGGTTCTTTGCATGTACTATGGAAAGCAGTTTAATAAGCTAACTATCTATAATATTGCTTCAGTGCACTGAATTACTTCATATGGTTCTTTACCCGTAGTCATCGTAACTTCCACCAAACAGTGTTTTTGTCCTGGTAGGTCTGTGTAAGAGACGTTAAGAGAAGATGCAGATGGGATGATGTTGTTGTTAAGTGCCGTCGAGTCGGTTCCGACCCATAGCGACCCTGATCAGGGTTTCCGAGGCTGTAAATCTTTACAGGAGCTGAAAGCCTCCTCTTTCTCCCATGGAGCAGCTGGTATTTTCGAACTGCTGACCTTGCGATTCGCAGCCCGATTCGTAACCACTACGCTACCAGAGCTCCTAAGTTGTTAACAGTTAATTGTGATTAAAAACTTGAAACTCTAATGTGGGTGTAAAATTAGCCATCTGAGAAGTAGGAGGGGAATCTCACTACCATCAAAGAAGAAGAGCCAGAGCTGGAGGATGTCCTTTGGACTCTGAGATCTGTGCACATCAATCCTTCTTGACTCAGGGACAGAAAGCTGTGACTGGAAGAGTGGCAAAGGAGCAGCTGCAGCAGACCCAAGAGCCCAAGCCTGAGACACAGCAGTGGGCTTCCCAGCTCACAGAGCCAGTAAAATTGAGTGACTTTGGGCAAGAGGCTTGCTTACAGAGTGGGGTGCCTCCAAGCACTTAATTGGGGAGGCTAACTTTGCTGGCCTGCAGAGCTAGAGCCAAGTACCTTTGGGCTGAGGCTTATGGTGAAGTGGTATGTCCTGTGGACATTTATCAGCAGTCATAAAAGAGTTTTGCAACACTGTCCAGGCAGAGAAGGGCTAGGCTATCCTAACTGGAAGAACCATGTCCTGAGCATTTTCTGATCTGTATAGTAACCTGTTCATTTCCCCAAATAACCTGATCACTGTGAGTATGGTGTCTGAGTTCTGTGTGGCTGTTCTAACGAGTTACTGAACCTCTCTGAATGGAGAGGGCTGTGGGAGGATGGGCACACATAGAAAATGTGAATATATAGCACACTTGGCCAACTGATAGACTGCTTGGTGATGGTCCCAGGGCCACTTCAGGCCTCAGTTGGCCACTTCAGGGCTAAAGGACTCGATATCTCTGCACACCTCTACTGGAGTCAGGCACATCTCTGTGTTGTGGAATACTTGATGGGACATTTTAGAGTCCATTGAAATTAAGTTGCTAACTTGTAGGCCTGGTAGTGTAGTGGTTATGAGGCTGCTAACCTCAAGGTCATCAGTTCGAAACTACCAGTGGTTACATGGGATAAAGATGAGGCTTTCTGCTCCCTTAAAGATTTGTTGTTGTTGTTAGGTACCATCAAGTCAGTACCGACTCATAGCGACCCTATGTGCAACAGAACGAAACACTGCCTGGTCCTGGGCCAACCTCACGATTGTTGCCATGCTTGAACTTAAAGATTTACAGCCTCAGAAACACTATCCAAGGTCACTGTAAGTCAGAACCATCTCCATGGCAACAACAACAACTGCTATGCCATGGGTTGATTTTATCCCTTGTTAGATACGTTTTGTTTGGCCTGCGTGACGCTTAAAATTGTCAAACCAATAATTTTTAAATTCAGATTTCAACTTCTTGTAAAAAACATGTACTGTGAGTCTGTTTTCCTGAGTAGCCATAGAACCTGGAGCTTAAGGAACACCTGCTTTCTAATTGACTGTAGTTCCTGCTCAGCCTGGTTCATCCTTTGGTGTTTCGTGTATGCAGCTGTATATGCATGTTAATGAAGACCAAATAAAGTAAAATTTTCTGGATATAGAATTAGCAAAATTTATGTGGTGGTTCCATGTATTGGTGGCTCCATACAATGGGCACTGGACTGAGAGAGCCACAAGGTCTGTGGTTCAAGCCTGCCAGCTGTTCTGCAGAAGAAAGATGAGGCTACAGTCCTGGTGTGGCACTGTAGGATCAGCACTGGACAGCAAGCCACCAGGTTGACAGTCCAAACCCACCAGCCACTCCTTGGGAACCCTATACAGAGTTGCTATGAATTGGAACCAACTCAACGGCACTGTAAAAAAAAATACATTGTAGTCCCCATTTATGTCAGAATCTTATGAAAGTGTAAGAGAATGCAATAAGAAAAACTGTAGGAGCAAGTTGTCATGATGGTTATAGTTACTGGATTTGGAGCCAGTCTGCCTCTGTTAATTTCTTTCCTTTGTTAATTACTGTGCATTGCTAGAGAGATACTAGACAGGTTATCCTTAGACTCAACATACTCTGTAATCTTAAAAAATACAGTTTTATTTCTAATGTGAGGAATAAGTGAGGTAATACATGGAAAGTGCTTAGAACTATAACTCGTACACAGTGTATATACTGTTAGCTCTTAGTTTATTAACAGTAGTCAAATCTGTAGATTTAAGTAGAATGGGGTATAGTGTAGCCAGCCTGTAGTATTATTTGTATTGTTTGAAATTTTGGCCATGAGGTTGTATTGATATATTGTATAATTAAAAAGAGGTAAAATTGTTTTTTTTAAAAAATACAGAGAACTAGACCTGGTTATCAGAAAAACTAGATTCTACTCTTGACTTTCTCAAAACTTCTGTTAGTCTAAAAAATAAGTAAAATACTTTTTTTAAACTTACGATGTAAGAATTTGAAAGACTTTTGTACTCTGCATTTTATATAGACCTAAACAAATTAGAGTAGAAAACTTCAACTCTAGTAAGTTTTAATTATTTTCCTATTACTTCTATAAAAATAGGTACAAAAGAAAAACTACCGAGAAGAAAAGAAAAGAGCCACAAAGGAGTTACTCAGCACAATCACAGACCCTTCTGTTATTGTGATGGCTGATTGGTTGAAGGTCAGTTCCTATTCTGTCTTGAATTCAAATTGTTGGATGTTTAAACCCATTGTCATAGAGTTTCAGAGACCCTAGAGGACACAGTAAAATTGCCCTATAGTTTTTCCAAGGCTTGGTCTTTAGAGAAGCAGACTTTCTCACACAGAGCATCTGGTAGGTTTGAGCCATGGACATTTTGGTTAGCAGATAGACACTTAGTTATTGCATCACTAGAACTCTGTTGAAATAGGAAAGCCCAGCATATATGTAAAGTCTACAAGATAAAAAAAAAACTCCTAAAATTATTGCTTTGCGTTGGCAAAAAAACTATTAATTTTATCCCAGAGGCAATGGGAAGGAGAAACCTTAATGTTGTCTAACTTGACACCAGCATCAGATGTGTGTAGTAGTTGCTTTAAAAAGTGCTGTATCAGTAGCATTATATTGTTTAATACGCTTTATAATAAAAAATTAGCTTTCTGTTCAAAATTTATCATTATTGTAGACTTAGTATATGCATTATTAAGAAGAGATGATACAAAGTTAATATAAAAATTTTCATTTGAAAAGCGCTTATTGTCAGTTCCATATTGTTCTCTCCATGGCCTGTTGTTTTGATCTCTAGTTATTCTCTTTTATTACCTTTATTATTTTCCTTTCCTCATATCTTAGTCAGTCTAGTTTGTCCTGTTCCTCTTTGAAGAGTAACTGGTAGAGATCTTTCAGACTTAGTGCTAACGTTAAGAGTGATCTTGGCATTCACCTAAGAATCACTACAGCTAGGAAAACTTGTCACTGTACCCCATGGATTGGTAAGAGCTACAACCCAGTAACTCATAGGAGATCTGTCAGACATTCTGTCACTAAAAATCGTTTCCCTGGCTATTCAAGCTGTACTAGAGTCATCTCCAATCTCATGCTAAAAACACTTTGTAACTTACTTATGGCTCCACACCCCACTTGTACTTTTTAAAGCTACACCTATTCTTGTCTTGTAACACTGGATTTCCTACACTTCCCCCACTCTCAGCCCACTGTATTAACTCTCTAGCTCATGCCCTAGTTGACTTTCTAAACCATTCCTTCATTCTAATAATTCACCCTCATGTTTTCTACTGTCACATCCTCAAGATCCAGAATGTTACCTCAAATAAAATAGCAGTCTTCTTTTTCACTTCTCTTTTTACTCTGTCTCATTTACATATTCACATACTTTTTCATGCACATTTTCTGTTGATGCCAAACTTATCTTTTCCAAAGTTTTCTTCATCATTACAATGAGGAAGCTTCAAAAAGTTCATGGAACAATCCCATTATTTTTCATTTAGTTTTTCTGAAACCTTTTTGACACACCCTTGAATAATAAACTGACTTCTGGGGTGAGGAGGCTCTTTGTTTATTCTATAATGTGTCTTAGATAATTAAAGCACAACAGATGTTTTACAGTGAGTGAAAGTCAAGATATTAACATCCTTTTTCTTTATCGTGAATTCAGTCACATGCACAGAAATAACTTTAATGAACTGCATGAATAGAAATTTAGAAGAAAAAGTAGTTACAGCCACCTTTTTGGTATTAATTAAATCAGAGTATTAGGAACATTTTATGACAGAAAAAAGTGGGAGATTCCTGTAATTTATGTTTTAAAGTTTTGCCCCAAAACATTTACATGGTACACTTTATAATAACTAAGAACAAAGTTACCTAGAAAAGGTAATTTTAATGGCTAGACGAAGTTCTTCCCTCTTTCTGCCATTCAAGGAATGTCTGATGAGTCCCAAATAGTATCTTCATCACCGCTTACATAACAGTGAGGTGGGAAAATTTTAAGACAGATTGTTGTTTACCAAACATGATATCCTTCTCCAGTGACTGCTCCCTCCTGAAAATATGCCCGAACTGTGAGAGACGAAGTTTGGCCATCTTGGCTTCCAAGGAGCACTCTGGTTGCACTTCTTCCAACACAGATTTGTTGGTTCTTTTGGCAGCCCATGGCACTTTCAATATTCTCCTCCAACACCGTAACTAAAAAGCATCAATTCTTCTACGGTCTTCATTATTCACTGTCCAGCTTTCGCATGCATATGAGGTTATTGAAAATACCATGGCTTGGGTCAGGTGCACCTTAGTCCTCAAGCTGACATCTTTG
>NW_006408688.1:7121766-7135882 GCF_000296735.1 Chrysochloris asiatica | reverse complement strand
GCAGATGTAGTCAGTTTGATTTGTATGTATTACATCTGGTTAGGTCCATATGTATAGTTGTCTCTTATGTAGTCTAAAGGTATTTGAAATGAACAAATCATTGGTTTTTCAGAATTCTATCATGTGATCTCCAGCATCATTTCTGTCACCAAGGCCATGTTTTCCAAAACTGATCCTTCCTCTTTGCTTCCAACCTTTGCATTCCAATACCAGTAATGATTAGTACATCTTGATTGCATATTTGATCGATTTCAGATTGAAGAATTTGTTAGAATTCTTCTATTTCATCCTCACTGGCTTTAGTCGTTGGTGCATAAGTTTGATTAATAGTGGTATTAACTGGTCTTGCATGTAGGTGCATCGATATTATCCTATAACAGGCAGTATTGTACATCGTGACTTACCTGGATATGTTCTTTTCGGCAATGAATAAAACACCATTCCTCTTCAATTTGTCATTCCTGGTGTAGTAAACCATGTGATTGTCAGATTCAGAATGGCCAATACCAGTCCATTTCAGCTCACTAATGCCTAAGATATCGATGTTTATGTGTTCCATATCATTTTTGACAACTTCCAATTTTCCCAGATTCATCCTTCGTACATTCTATGTTTTGATTTTCAATGGATGTTTACAGCTGTTTCTCTTCATTTTGAGTTGTGGCCCATCAGCAAATGAAGGTCCCACAGGCTTTACTCCATTCGCATCATCACGGTCAGCTCTAAATTGAGGAGGTAGTTCTTCCCCAGTAACATTTTGAGTGCCTTCCAACCTGAGGAGCTCATTTTCCGGCACTATATCTGATAGTGTTTCTTTGCTATTTATAAGGCTTTCAGTGACTATATATTCAGAAGTAGTTCATCACTGTTTCTTCCCAGTGTGTCTTCATCTGGAAGCTCATCTGAAACCTGTCCACCTTGGGTTACCTACTGGTATTTAACATACCGGTGGCATAGCATTCAGAATCACAGTAACTCACAAGCCACCATAGTACGACAAACTGACAGATGAGTGGTGGCCGTTTGGTTTTAAGTGGAAACTGTCACTTTACATTTCGAGATCTGTGCGCATGCATAGTAGAGCCCCTCCGGGGGTGCTGGTAGAGTGTCCATTCTCTCAGGCATCCCCTCTAGTCACCAGAATGGAGTTGCACCGACAGAGAGAAACCAATGAACAGATACCAGAAAAAAGAATGTCCACATCTGTATCTCTGTGGTTCCATCAGGTGTTCGTGGCTGTTCTGATCCTTCCCCCACTTGGTCTTTCCCAAGATGGCGGCTCCAGGAGCAGCTGAGCATCTTGAATTAGAAAGCAATGGATTTCTTGATTCTGCTACATATTCCCATAGCTGTAACCTTCCAAGCTTCTAAATAATCCTTTATATATGATTTAGAGTTTTAGCACCATCCCTTGAGCCTGCTTGGTCTGGTATTCTGTGTTGTTGCTGATGGAGCTCCTCACTGCACTTCTACCAGATCCGCCATTTTGTGGTAAACAAGAATGGTGGTGGTGGTGCTGGTGGTTTTGTGCTTTGGAGTCAGAACCAACTCATAGCAACCCTGTAAAGGGTTTCCAAGGCTGTAAATCTTTATGGGAGCAGAATGCCTCATCTTTCTCCCATGGAACAGCTGGTAGTTTCAAACTGCTGACCTTAAGGTTCACAGCCCGATTTGTAACCACTACACTACCAGAGCTCCTTGTAGGCAAGAATAGATTAACAAAATTACAACTATGATAAAGACTTGAAGGTAATATTGGTACTAAATAGTATATTTTAATGGTCACCTGGTGTGGCACAGTAGGATAAATGCTGGACTGCAAAGTCAGTTTGAACTGCAAGGATGGCTCTTCAAACTCAGCAGCTGCTACTAGGAAACCCTATGTGGAGTCGCTATGACTTTGAACTGACTTGAAGGCACACTTAACAACAGGAACAGAGCTTGTCAGGTTGGTTAGGAAGACCATTCTACATAGCATATTATGTTGAAATTGGTCACCTAAGTTTGCTGCTAAATTTTAAGTTCCTCAGAGGCAGGAAGCAGTTCAAGTCACCTTTATTTGTGGTACTTGTCATTTTGTAACTATGTAAACATAGCTAATTGAATCTAAAGTATACATTTTATGAAAATTTTAAAGTAAAAGATTTATTTTGCTATTATTTTGTTTATATCTGTGGAAAAGAAAAGGAAAAACATGTTTATTTCTTAAATAAACTTACCTTTCTGTAGATTCGTGGTACTCTTAAGAGCTGGACCAAGTTGTGGTGTGTGTTGAAACCTGGAGTGCTACTGATCTATAAAACCCAAAAAAATGGTCAGTGGGTAGGAACAGTCCTCCTAAATGCCTGTGAAATCATTGAGCGTCCATCAAAAAAGGATGGCTTTTGTTTCAAACTTTTTCATCCTCTGGAGCAGTCTATTTGGGCAGTGAAGGTAAGTTTTAAGCGCTTGTTATAAGGTTAAGATAACAGTCTATGGATAACTCTGAGAGAAAACATCTCATAGTAATTATAATCTATTCATTGATATGCCAGGACTTCTAAATTTTTTCATGTTCCAAGCACATTTTCCCATTTCTGTTTCTACCCATGATGAAATGTGCACCAAAAAGTTTGTTTCCCTTTAAGATCTAACATTTTTATGCAAATAAGATGCACCAATGGGAACCAAGGATTGAAACCAAGAAATTTGACTCAGGACCTACTCTAGAACTGGGTCATAAATTATAAAGCTATTTGAAAATACTCAAATATTACAAGTTGTGTGAAAGGCACAGTGTTCTTTTTCCTACTTTTTGGTTTTGATGTTCCTAATGTTTATGCTTCTTAAAATCCATTTCATTCTTTGAAGTGATAACCTTAAGAACCCTTTCAAAGCTACTTTTTAAAAATTATGCATTTTATTTTTAATCAAAATTCAACTGTAATTTCAATTCTTAGATTTTCTTTGCAGATAAAGGACTATGTCCACCTAAGTTTATAGCATTCTTCTTGTTGTAGTCTTCTAAAACAAATAGCTGTAGATTTTTCCCTAGCCCCAGTCAAAATTCATTTTTGTTTTTCTTGTAAATCATAGCTATATTCCTAGCTGCTTTCTTAAGTTTTCTAGGAATTTAATTTTTATTATCTAGTACTATCTGTGGAGTCTTGGTATGGCGCTGTAGGATAAGCTCTGGACTGAAATTGGAACTCAAGGGCGGCAGTTGAAACTCACCCGCCATCTTTGGAAACCCTATCAGGGTTACTGTGAACTGGAGCTGACTTGAGAGCACGTAACAGTAACAGCAGTATCTGGGAGATGGAAATTCTCTATTAAATAAAAATTTGTTGTAGTGTGGTAAGTTTTAAGCTTTTGTTAATATATGAGCAGTTGTTGTTATGTGCCGTGAAGTCAGTTCCAACTCATAGTGACCCTACTGTACAGGTTTTCCAAGGCTGTAAATTTTTATGGGAATAGAAAGCCTCATCTTCCTCCCGTGGAACAGCTGGTAGTTTTGAACTGCTGACCATGAGATTAGCAGACCAGTTCATAACCACTACGCTACCAGAGCTCCTTATATGAGCAGTTGTTGTTGTTAGTGCCATCAAGTTGATTCTCACCCATAGCGACCCTGTATAGGGTTTCCAAGGAGCAGCTGGTGAGCTTGAGCCATCGACCTTGCAGTTCAAACGACTTTGCAGTCTGACACCTTAGCCCACAGCGTCACACCAGGGCTCCTATTGAGCAGTATATAGCAGTAATACTGAACTGAGAATTATTAACATTGTTCAGCTTTCTGTTGAGGAAGTGTAGTTGTTAGAAGAGAAGAGCTTCTCAATATTTGCTTTCTCAAGAAGGGTGAGATTAGTGAAATCCTCTTATCTTTATTAGCTTATTTGTTTTAAAATTATAATCCATGCCTAATTTAGATTATTTTAAGTAATAAAGAATAATATTAAATTGATGTTTCATAATCCTGCATACCATTAATTTGCTTATTTTATTATTAAGGGTCCGAAAGGTGAAGCAGTTGGATCCATAACTCAGCCCTTACCTAGCAGTTACTTGATCATCCGAGCTACTTCAGAGTCAGATGGTATGAATTTTAGTAGATTGGATTTTGTTACTCATTTTTTTTAAAAAAAATATCATTTTATATTATCCATTGAAAATTTTGTTTTTAGTATGATGTTAGTAACAGACATATTCTAATCATAAATTTCTTAGAACAACAAATATTGTGTAGTTGGTAGGAGTTAGCAGTTTAGAGTCTTCCTCTCTATTGTTTATTGGTGTACTAACAG
The DNA here is from genome assembly GCF_000296735.1 of Chrysochloris asiatica. Taxonomy (NCBI): domain Eukaryota; kingdom Metazoa; phylum Chordata; class Mammalia; order Afrosoricida; family Chrysochloridae; genus Chrysochloris; species Chrysochloris asiatica. The sequence continues at coordinate 7,131,599 of NW_006408688.1, read as the reverse complement.
CTTTTTTACTTAGTAAATGTCCTTTCTCTTAACTAATTTAAAGTTTATCATTTAGAGATACATTTAATACTGTAGTACTGTTGGTTAATGCTCTGGACTGCAAGGTTGATTTGAACTGCAAGCTTGGTGATTCAAGCTCACCAGCCACTCCTTGAAAACCCAATACAGGGTCGCTATGAGTCAGAACCAACTCAGTGCCACTTAACAACAAACATTATATTATTAAAAGGAGCCTTCATAGCGTAGTGGGTTATATGTTTATGTGTTGGGGCTACTAACCAAAGGTCAGCATTTCAAATCAACTGTCCACTCTCTAGGAGAAAGGTGAGGCTTTCTGCTCCCGTAAATATTTACAGCTTCGCAAACTGTACAGGATTGCTGTGAATTGGAACGGACTTGACAGAAGCAGCAGGAGCAGCAGCATTAGATTATTAAATATTTACATTTATGAGATCCATACAGCCTGTTTTTGACTATTTTTGGTTGTTGTTTTTTCACATAAGAAGACATTCAAGTACAAACAATTGTATTTTATACTTAATAACTCCATACATTTTGAGGCAAATAAGGGAGCACCAAAGTTTATATATCTAAAAACAAGGTGTATCTTCAAAACTTTAAAAATCATGGATTTTATGTTCCATAATTTAACTAATTTATGGTATGCTGTAACTTTCAAAAATGTATTTTTACAGATTATTCTTGTCAATATTAAAATATAGACATGAGTTTTTGGTAAGGAAATGTTTTACTTGGTTGATATTCTCAGCAGATTTTCCTGTTAATATAGTTCTAATTTTTAACTGAAAAAAAAAAAAAATTGATGTTTTCATTAACTAATAACTGATTCGTAGAAGACATTAAATATTTTATTGTTCAAATTAACTTTTCCTGTACATGTTTCTTGAAGTTATATATTTAAAGTTGTTGTTGTTAAGTGCTGTTGAGTCAGTTCCAACTCATAGCAACTCTATATAGGGTTTCCAAGGAGCAGCGAGTGAACTTGAACCTCTGACCTTGTGGTTAAAACCAACCTTGCAGTCCAACTCATTAACATACATCGCCACATCAGGGCTCTATATTTACAGTTAATAGTGTGAAATTAAGATGAATGGTATGTACACTTTCTTGAATCACACTGGTAATGAATCTGTGTTCTTTTAGGCAGGTGCTGGATGGATGCTTTGGAGTTGGCTTTGAAATGTTCTAGTCTTCTTAAGCGTACAATGATCAGAGAAGGAAAAGAACATGACCTAAGCATTTCATCAGAGAGCACACATGTGACTTTGTATGGCTTATTACGTGCTAACAATCTCCACAGTGGTGACAACTTCCAGTAAGTAGATATTGGGACTAATTTAGTAGATATACAGAGTAAAGAGTATTCATTTGACTTAGCAGCCAATTATAAGAAAACAGGTTAGAAAAAGGGCAGTTGTAGAAAATGATGGAAAGGTAAGTGCAGACCAGGTCACCAGAATATTTCATGTCATGCTATGTGGTTTGTATTTTGTTCTATCTGGGTAATAGGACGTGCGCTAATGAAGGAGATGAATGTGTAACATTGTGGGAAGAGTTGTTGTTGTTGTTGTTGTTAGGTACCATCGAGTCAGCACAGACTCATAGCAACCTTATGCACAGCAGAACGAAACAATGTCTGATCCAGGGCCAACCTCAGTACTGTTGCCACATTTGAGTCCATCGATCCTGCCACCTGGCCATTCCATCTTGTTGGGGGTCTCCCTCTTTTTCTCTGACCCATCGTCTTACCAAACATGATGTCCTTCTCCAGCAACTGTTCCCTCCTGACAATATGTCCAAAGTATGAGAGACGAAGTTTGGCCACCTTGGCCTCTAAGGAGCACTCTGGCTGCACTTCTTCCAAAACAGATCTATTGATTCTTTTGGCAGCCCATGGCACTTTTAGTATTCTCCTCCAATTGATTAAACATGCAGTCAAGATGTATTGCTTAATTTTACTCATGAGGAAGAGTAGTGGGACCCAAAGAAGACTTCTCATAGTCCCAGGTGACTTCTAATGATCATGTAAAATGGTGTCATGACTTTAAGAAATGTGAGGAAATAGGAGATTTTACTAAAGAAGAATCAATATATTCATTCAGTTATAAGACAGAATATGAGTTAGGAGCTGATGTTGATAAGAGAGAGAAAAGTACCCTGCCTTCTAGAGATTTACAGTGGATTTAGGCATAAGAAATATGTGGTAGGTAAAGTTAAAGATGATTCTCAAATATAAGCCTGAGTGACTGGGAAAGATGATAAAATAGAACAGAAAAATGTGTTTCAAGGTTATATGATAATTTGTTAGTGATTAAACATGTTAAGATAAGGTGGTCCCAGGACACATAGGTGACATCACCCAAGCATTAGAAACATGGATCTGAAGCTAAGTTCTGAATACATGGATTTCGAAATCATTATACAGAAATGATTATGAAACCTTGAAATTAGAAAGTTTACCAAAGGAAAGAGAAGATAGAAGAAAAGTACCAAGAAAGATGAAGCTCTTTAAAGGTTAAGAGGAAACAAGAGAAGTCAGAGTCAAAAACGTAAAACTATAAGAACCTGGAATCCAAAAATGGTGACAGTTCCGAGGGAAAAAAAAAAAAGTACAGAGATGTTGAGATGTCACAGGAAATAAAGCTCTTAGACAAGACTGTTGGACTTGGCAACTAAGCCATTGTTGGTGACCTTTTAGGGTGTAGGTTCAGTGGAATGGGGAGCATGGAAATCAGACAATGATAGGTTGAGGAGACACTGGAGAGTAAGCAAGAGGGCATTGGTAATTCAGTGGTAGAAATGTTTTCACTTTCCATGCAGGAATGCTGGCTTCATTTCCCAGCCAATGCACCCCATGTACAGCCACACTAATCTGTCATTGGAGGCTTCTGTATTGTTACAATGCTGAACAGGTTTCAGTGGAGTTTATAGACTAAGATGGATTAGGAAGAAAGGCCTAACAGTGTACTTCCAAAACTGAGCCAATGAAAATCTGATCATGGACTCTGAGACCAGAACTAGATGGTACCCAACTGCCCTGAAAGGGATCACATAGAGTGGGAGAAAATGTGGAGCAAAACTCAGAATTATTCATTAAAAAAAAAAAAAAGAATTTACTGGTCAGAAAGAAACTGGAGGAACCTGAAAGTAATGACCCATGACTAACCTTCAGGTCTGGAAAGGATTTCATCATGGTGACCCAATTTCCAGCCAAGCAGTAGATAGTTTTGTTTGGCCCCCTATAAACCTATCAAGGCATGCTAGCTATGGAATGGTCAGTAATTCACAATCAAAAGGGCAATATTTTCCTAAGGAAAAAAATTGAGAAAGGATAGGAAGGTTGGTCTGGTGGGATGCAAATAGAAATCACAGAGAGGAAGCAGGACAACTGTTGTTGCATGGAAGGGCTTGTAGCCATTGAGATGAAAGTCTATGATTTGTTGGATGTAAAGGTGATCTTGTCTGTAAACTTTCAGTTTACAATTTAAAAAAAAAAAGGAAAATCTGAACCTGGGGATGGCCCAGGACTGGGCAGCATTTTTGTCCTGTTGTCCATAGAGCCCTTTTGATTAACAACCATGCTTAACAACAACAAACAACAACAGATGGGAAGGAAGCAGAGGAGCAATTTTAGACTGCTTTTAAAGTATATATGATTGTAAGTGGAAACAAAGAAAGCATTTTTAAAATGTCTAAGTAATGTTACCTGATTAAAATCCAAACTACTGAAGATTTCAGAAAACATAAAATAAAATGGAAACAAAAGAGGCCATCTTTTCTGCTCTATTGCAGAAGATAGGCATTATTAAAATGGCAACCTTTATTCATTTGGAAGGTATTTCAGTAGTTATCCTTATAAGATTTTTATGCTAAATGAAATTCATAGATACTTTTAGAAATAAATTTCTAAAAAAACATTTGATTCAGGAAATGTTTTTAAATTTTTTATTATTGCTCCCCTTTTATAAAAATAATTTCCTCTCATCTCTTTAAGTAAATTTAACATTGACTAGCCCATTTTCTTGTGTTGAAATTTCCAGATTGAATTGTCTGAAATTTTGCCCCAAGATTAGGTATTAAGAGCATTAAGTATCTCTGTCAAGTATTAAATAGAATTGACTTTAGATCTATTCTTAAATTCTTTGCCTTTTGCATTTTCCTGGTGTGATGCTGTGGGATAAGCACTGGACTACTAACACTAACCACAAGGTTGGCCGTTCAAACCCACCAGCCACTCCTTGGAAATCCTATACAGGGTCACTTTGAGTTGGAATCGACTCAATAGCTTTCAGCAACAACAGCAGCATCTTATTCTTGAACTTTTTCGGAGAGATTTTGGAGACCTTTGTAGGTAAGGGGTTGAGCTATGAACCACAAGGTCGGCGGGTGGAGAAAGAAAAATTGATAGTCACAGAAACCCTAGATGGGATCGCTAGTTGGAATCGACTCAGTAGCACTGGGTTTAGTTTGGTTGATGTGGTGGGTAGAAAAGAGTAATTCGTTGGAATTCACTTCTGAATCTGTGGATCTTAGCTTGAGTGTTTTTCTTTAGACCAAAAGTGACAGTGAGGCTGATTTAAGCAATGATATTTGTGAAACTAATTAAAAGAAAAATCTGGCACAACGTAGTCTAAAATTTCATTCTTGGAAAATCATAGCTCCAAGTGGCAAAGAGGTAAAGAGCTCAGATTGTCATCTTAGCATTTCTCAGTGTTTATATTTAGCTTCTTTTTACCTCCATTTACTATCTGTAAAGTGAAAATAATAGAAGTAAATATCTTGCAGGGTTATTTTGAGGATTTAATGAGTTTACTTAATGTCCTGTATACTGTTAAGTTTCAAAAAATGTTATCTGTCATTCTTACTTCTTAATTAAATCTCCTTAACCTCCCCTCAGATTAAATGATAGTGAAATTGAACGACAGCATTTTAAGGACCAGGATATGTATTCTGATAAATCTGATAAAGAAAATGACCAGGAGCATGATGAATCTGACAATGAGGTGATGGGGAAAAGTGAAGAAAGTGATTCAGATACATCAGAAAGGCAAGATGACTCATACATTGAAGCTGAGCCTGTTGAGCCTTTAAAAGAGACTACCTACTCTGAACAGAGCCATGAAGAACTTGGAGAGGTAAAAATTGTCCTTTACCAAGATTTTGATCTTCTGATTTTCAGCTGAAATTACTTATTTTCCTAAAACACAACATATGTGTGCTATCCATTTTATTTTATAAGAATTTTTATTATATTTATATTCAAATTTATAAACTCTACATATATGCTTGCATACATGCTAGCATATTCTATTAAATATAAAGTTTATATTTTTTTCAAGTTTGCTATTAAAACAGGATATCTTTTCCTATCATAACCAGGTGCAAAGTAAATTGCAAGGAAAGATGAGTTTTCAACTTTTTATTATTATTACTAGTCCTTGGAAGTAAGTATAATATAAAGTAATAAAGCATAATGCTTTTTATTATGGATCTTATATTCGTGGTGGTGGTTATGTGTCATCCAGTTGGTTCCAACTCCTAACAATACTGTATAAGGTTTTCAAAGCGGTAAATCTTTACGAGAGCAGAAAGCCTCTTCTTTCTCCTGCGGAATGGCTGATAGATTTGAACTGTTGACCTTGTGGTTAGCAGTCCAACTTGTAGCCCAGTATGTTACCAGGGCTCCATGGATCTTATATAGAAGGAAGTATAATATAAAATAATAGAGTATAGTACTTTTTATAGTAGATCATATATACAGAGAGATAGAGATAGATTGAAGTCTTGGTGTGGCATTATAGGATAAGTACTAGACTCTTCACTGCAAGATCAGCAGTCTAGACCCATCAGCCATTCCTCAGAAGCCCTGTATAGACTTGATGTGAGTCAAAACTGACTCAATGGCACTTAACAACACATATATATTACTCACTTTGTCTCTTGCTCTTCCCTTTTTACTTTAATTTTATAGTTATAGACTTTATTAGTTAATGGGTTATTGCTGTACTTAAAGAATGCTTGGTAAGGTCCAACTTTTGCTCTTTCTGTATGAAGCAAAGAAGTGTTTAGAAAATGAAAAATGGATAGAAACAATTAGTCCAAAGGATTACTTAATGTAAACTTCAGCCTCCATGACCCAAAAAGACCACATTTATTGGTCATATAGAGACTGATTGAACCCCAAGATTATTGCTTTTAGTAACCCTTCAAGTCTGGAAATGAGCTCACCTCCGTGGCTCAATCATCAGTAGGCTGTTAATCTCAAGATACGTGGTTCAAACCCATCAGTCACTCCATGGGAGGAAGCTGAAACTGTCTTATCCCTTAAAGATTTACAGCCTTTGAAACCCTACCTACATAGAGTCACTATGAATTGGAATTAACTCAATGGCAGTGGATTTGTAAGGTGAACAGTAACATCAGGGAGGTGGCTGCACGTTAGAGCAACCAACCATATGAAATCAAAGAGCAGCATTTGTTCAAGTTTAAAGATACGGAGGCAGGAAGGGATAGAAAGGATGAATGAACACGGAAAATATCAAGAGAAAGTGGGAAGAATGCTATTACCTTGTGGGGATTACAGTGTCATGAATAAAAATGCGTATGAATTGTTAAATTAAAACATATTTATAAACTTTAATCCAAATCATAATAAAAAAAATTTGTTTTAATTCTAAAACTAGAAGTAACAGTTGATTGCTACCATATGTAAGTCATTCTGAAAAGTTGTTGTGTTAGGTGCCATCGAGTTGGTACTGACTCATAGCAACCCTATGCACAGCAGAACGAAACACTGCCCGATCCTGGGCCAACCTCACTATTGTTGCCACACTTGAGTCTATTGATGCTGCCACCTGGCCAATCCATCTCGTTGGGGGTCTTCCTCTTTTTCTAAAGTAGCTCTTTCATATTGTCCAGTGGAGCTGAGTATGTGAAAACAGGAAACTGAATATGCTTTTGTAAGAGTGCTCAGGTAGTCATTTTTATTCCATAAGAATTTATAAAATCAAGAGAGAATAAATATGTTGAAGGCCAACTTTTACACACTACACTGCATTTTCAGTAACTGGTAGGAGAAAGCACTTTATTTGGTAACATCTTTTAAAAACTGTCTAATCCCTCCTCCCTTAAGTATTCTCCTCTGTAAAAGAGAAATGATAACACCAAAAGTGGTATTAAGAGAATAAAATAAAATGTTTATTGTTGTTAAGTGCCATCAAGTTGGTTCTAACCATAAATTAGATATGGTTTCTGAGGTGGATTTGAACTGCTGACCTTGCAGTTAGCAGTTCATTGCTTAATCTACAACATCACACCAGGACTCCTGTATTCAATTTCTTGTCATTTAATTGTGATATGAATTGCTGAGGAGCTGATTAGCAGTTTCCCTCCCTCCCTCCCCCTGACTGCCACCCCTAAAAAAGAGAAAGAAGTCCAACAATTTGTTACATCTCAAAAGATTTGCTGCAAAAGATCTCTTGAAATTATTTAAAAACTGAGGTGTTACTTTGAGGATTTAAGTGTGCTTGACCCAAGCCACGGTATTTTTAATCACCTCATATGCATGTTAAAGCCGTGCAGTGAAAACTAAGACCAAAGGAGTATTAATGCATTTGAATTATGTTGTTGGCAAAGAAACTAAATATATCATGGACTGCCAGAAAAATGAACAAATTTGTCTTGGAAGAAGTATAGTCAGAATGTTTCTCAGAAGGAAAAATAATGCTACTTTGTCTCACATACTTTGGACATGTAGAGAGACTAGTTCCCGAGAAGGACATCATATAGAGGGTCAAGGAAAAATAGGCTGCCCCTCAATGAGATGGACTAACACTACGTTTGTAACAGTGGGCTCAAACATAATAATGATTGTGAGAATGATGAAGGGCCAGGCAGAGTTTCATTCTGTTGCACACACAGGGTGTTATAAATAAGAACTGACCTAACTGTACCTAACAGCATCCACCACCCTAAACAATAAAATGCTGCAATTGCCTATCAAAATGGCAAAATGGGAAGAATGCATAGAATTTAAATTGTTAGAAGGTTTTTTTTTTTTAAGTTTTTATTTTGAATTGAGTCATCGTTTACATGGGAGAACATCAGTTCTACACTTAGCATTTCATTGCAATGATTACAACCTCTTCCGAGCATCATCATTCAAAAGTATTTGTTTCTATTCCCTCTGTTGGGTTTTTTGGAGGGTGTAGAGATGTGGAACAGACCATCAGTTACTCATATGCAAATTCAAACTGAAGCTGAAGAAAATGAAAACAAGTCCACAGAGCCAAAATACGACCTTTAATATATCTCACCTGAATCTAGGGATCATCAGAAGAACAGATTTGATACATTAAACTGTAAAGACCGAAGACCAGAAGAGTTGTGGGATGACATCAAGAACATCATACAGGAAGACAGCAAAAAGTCATTAAGAAGACAAGAAAGAAAGAAAGAAAGGAAGGAAGGAAGGAAGGAGGGAGGGAGGGACGGAGGGAGGGAGGGAGAAAGAAAGAAAGAAAGAAAGAAAGAAAGAAAAGGTCAAAATGGATGTCAGAAGAGACACTGAAACTTGCTCTCTAGCATAGAGATGCTAAAGCAAATGGAAGAAATGAGGAGGTCCAAGAGCTGAACAGAAAATTTCAAAGAGCAGCTCGAGAAGATAAAGCCAAATATTACAACAAAATGTGCAAAGATCCGGAATCAGAAAACCAAAAAGGAAGAACACGCTCACCATTTCTCAAGGAAATGAAGAAAAAATTGCAACCTCAACTTTCATTATTGAAAGATTATCTGGGAAAATTATTGAATGATGAAGAAAGCATTAAAAGAAGATGGAAGGAATACACATAGTCACTGTACCAAAAGGTTAATGTTCAGCCATTTCAAGAGGTAGCATATGATCCAGAACCAATAATACTGAAGGAGGAAGTCCAAGTTGCATTGAAGGAATTGGCAAAGAACAAGGCACCAGGAATTGATGGAATCAAAATTAAAATATTTCAAGGAAGTGAGGCGGCACAGGAGGCACTCACTCATCTCTGCCAAGAAATTTGGGAGACAACTATTTGGCCAACTGATTGGAAGAGATCCATATTTGTGCCCATTCCAAAGAGAGGTGACTCATCGAAATGCGGAAATGAATGTACAATCTCTTTTGATATCCCATGCGAGTAAAGTTTTACTAAAGGAAATACAGAAATGGCTGCAAGCATATATTGGCAGAGAACTTCCAGAGGTCAAGCCGGATTCAGAAGAAGCTGTGGAACAATTGCTGATGTCTGATGGATCTTGGCTGAAAGCAGAGAATCAGAAAGATGTTTACCTATGCTTTGTTATTGACTACTCAAAGGCTTTCGATTGTGTGGATCATGACAAGCTATGGACAACATTGAGAAGTATGAGTATTCAGAACACTTAATTGTGCTCATGAGGAATCTGTACCTGGACTAAAGGCAGTTGTTCGAACTGAACATGGGAACATTGAATGTTTTAAAATTAAGAAAGGTGTGTTACAAGGTTGTATTCTTTTACTATACTTATTCAACCTGTATGCTGAGCAAATAATCCAAGAAGCTGGGTTATGAAGAAAAACGTGGCATCAGGATTGGAGAAAGACTCATTAACAACTGACGATATTCAGATGATACAACCTGCTTACTGAAAGTGAAGAGGACTTAAAATATTTGCTGATGAATATCAGAGAGCACAGCCTTCGGTATGGATTGCATCTCAATGTAAAGAAAATGAAAATCCTCACCACTGCACCAATAAACATTCTTATCAATGGAGAAAAGATTGAAGTTGTCAAG
>NW_006408688.1:7114503-7115460 GCF_000296735.1 Chrysochloris asiatica | reverse complement strand
ATATATTTGCTGATCACTCTGATGTATGTGATGAGAGGAGGGTGGGGAGGGAAATATAAAGCACAGGGTAGGGAATAGACACAGGATAGCTTGGACACAAGGTGTGTGTGTGGGGACAATACATAAGAAGGGGAAGGGGAATGGAAGAACAAGGCTGATGGGAGAACAGTTAGGCAGGTTTGCATGGGCTTTGTAGGACAGAGGTAAATGATGTATGCACAACCTTGGAACAGCAGGGCTTTGGGATACAGGGATTGAGGCATGGTTTGAGGGAGTAAAAGAAGGGAATCATCTTAAGATGCTTGGCTGTCCTTTAAGTCTTGTTTTCCCTTGCCTTCCATTGTAAAATAGACACTTGAGGGGGTGGAGAAAGGAATAGCCAGAAACATCACTACAGAAAGCTTATAAGTCTATCTTCAGCCCATAGCTAATGGAATACCTTAAAGGGGGCTAGAAGCTGACCAGTGAAAGAGGCTTCCTGTGGAGTGTTTACATCACACAAGACCATAGATGGAATCCAGAACCCCATCCAGAACTGACTGAGGTAGGAAGTTTCCACTGGAAAGGACCAGTAGACCATCCTGGAGTGACTAGGAAAATAGAAGATAACTTCATGAAAGAAAGACAGGCAGGAAAAATCTGAAACAATAACTGTAGTCTGACTGATTACTACAAGAAGAAGTAAACTGTCCACCCGGGAGTCATCAAGGCAAGTGGTAGGGACCCCTCAGAGCAAACCCCCTTCCAAGACTGAGACTCAAGAGGAATGCATGAACAGGCATGTGGTCTGGCTGGTGACCACGTTGGTCACCAATAAGGAGAAGAGGGGGGAAAAGCAGCAATGAAGTTGCGAGCTAATCCAACCACATTCAGTAGACCCCCTTGAATCCAGGTGGAGACCTTGATGGCCAGCAGTACAGCAAGACCCGGGGAATCCTGGGCCCAGAGGCAGTGACA
>NW_006408688.1:7100744-7114403 GCF_000296735.1 Chrysochloris asiatica | reverse complement strand
CCATACTTCGGACATAATGTCAGAAGGGACCAGTGTCTGGAGAAGGATATCATATTTAGTAAGGTGAAGAGCAGAGAGAAAGAGGAAGACCCCTAACGAGATGGATTGGCCAAGAGGCAACATCGATGGACTCAAGTGTGGCATCAGTAGTGAGGTTAGCCCAGGATTGGGCAGTGTTTCATTCTGCTGTGCATAAAGTCACTGTGAGTCGGCACCGACTTGATTGCACCTAACAATAACAACAACACAAAAACACTTAGGAATATATAATCACTGAAACAACCCAAGGGCACATCCTGCAAGCCTGCCTCCTGGCTGTCAGCACACAGCATTTCTCTTTTGATGAGTCTAGAGTCCTCAGCTGCCATGTCCTCATCTCTGCCCTCATCTCTGGTGTCACTGTTTCTCTGGATAAGGTCCCATATTCCACTTATGCTCTTCTCCCTTGATGGTCCTAGGGTCCTCTGTTCCTGGACTATATGATTAACTACTCCCCCCTTTTTGTTATAAAAGTTCTACTTTTATAGTTGTGACTATCGCAATTAGTCATGATAACAGTTACTATTGAATCATAACAATCTTAACCCTATCTCCTTTCATCAGACCCATCTAGACAAGATGAAAACTATTCAGTGGGGATTCTACCTTCCCACTGCACTCTGAAACAAAACTCCTTCTTGAAAACTTTTAAGCCAGTCACTTTGTGCCTTTATAGACACCCCCCACCCCCCCCACACACACATTTTAAGTAGCCAATGCCTAAGTTGCCTGCCCTTCTCAACCCTGTACACGGAGTGGATAGAATTGACACTTGATGTGAAGACTCCTTCACTCTCAGTTGGTATTTTGAGCTACTTCATCCATAAGTATAAGTCAAGTTCATCAAATTGTAGCAATTTACACTTGTTTTCTTTATCAAAATTTTTCTTATTTTATCTTCCTCTAGTCAAGTTCTGACCATCAAGCCATTGAATCTAGGTCGAATGAGTATGGTCTACAAGCTTGGGCATTCTTGTGCATCTCCCCTCTCATTAGAAGTTTTTTTAAAGGACAATTTAGCAAAAGCTTTAATAATATACAAAATTTGTAGCTCAAAAATTCCACTTCAGGAAGTTTGTCTTAAGGCAATTATTAACTAATGAAGAAAGAACATGGACGAAGATACTTATTATGCTGTTTAGAATAACTAAAATGTGACATTTAGTTGAGTAGATTATGAACAAGATAAGTCATTTGCCACTTTTATTTATAATGAATGATAGCATAAGTGTATATTTATTGGTGTCAAAAGAAGTTTGAGAATGGATACAGAAAATTAATGGGATGTTTTGTTTCCAATCTGATAACTGGAGAGGTAACTATAAAGTCTGAAATATCCAGAACCTTTATAATGGTTTTCTCTGTGTGGCAGATGGGATCATGAGTTTTGATTACTTACCTGAATTTTATCCATAAATACTTACTTATTTTAAACAGTAATAATTTAAATGTTTAAGTAAATGCTGAAGTTGTTGTTGTTAAGTGCCGTCGAGTCGGTTCCGACCCATAGCAACCCTGTACAGGGTTTCCGAGGGTGTAAATCTTTACGTGAGTAGAAAGCCTTATCTTTCTCCCGCGGAGCCCCTGGTAGTTTCGAACCGCTGACCTTAAGGTTCGCAGCCCAATTCGTAACCTCTACGCTACCAGAGCTCCAGTAGATGCTGAAGTAGTTACAAGAATTAAGCAGATGTATTTTAAGATTCTAAAAACAGATAGAAAGCAGACAGCAGATAAGGGCATGTGATTTCATATTACTCATACTCCTTCTTTAAAAAGCCAAGAGTAAGACACAATGTAGAGTCCCTGGGTATTATAAATGGCTACTGCACTGTTAGTTGACAAGTTGGTGGTTCGATTCCATTCCAAGACTCCTGACAAAGATGGCTTTCTGCGTCTGAAAAATCAGCCATTGAAAATCCTATACAACCTCTATTCTGACACACCTGGGGTTGCCATGAGTCAGAATTGACTCCATGACAGCTGGCTTTTCATTTTACGACTCATTTTAAACTGGGCTACTCCCATCTCAGAAAGACTACTTTTTAAAGATAAATGCTGACATTTATCATTAAGTCAAAGCCATTTTTTTGATAAACATTATTTTCTTAATAATCTAAGGCTTGTTGTTAAGTGCCATCGAGTTGGTTCCAACCCATCATGACCCTGTTAAAGGGTTTCCAAAGAGCACCTGGTGAGCTTGAACCACCAACCTTGCAGTTCAAACAGCTTTGCAGTTTAGCGCTTTTTAAGTTATGTGCTCAAAGAAATAATCAGTCATAACTTCTAAGGACATTCTAGAAAAACAGAAAAGCAATATGAGTTTTAAATTTTGTCTTCAGATGGTGTTTGGGCTTTTGTTTTTATTGGAAAAAATCTGCTGAAATGTATTCATCATCATGTATAACATCATTTTGAATATTCAGAAGGGATCATGCTTTCCTCTATTCCTGTGTGAAGAACTTAATAAAAATGAAATAAAGTTTACATTTTTACAGCAAAATAATTTAAAAAAAAAAAAAAAGGAATAGTGCTATAAAGAATATATAAACTAAACAGTAGTTGTCTATATATTTTGGTGTCTAAAATAAATATTTTTTGTTAATTGATAAAGGCAGGCGAGGCTTGTCAAACAGAAACTGTGTCTGAAGAAAACAAAAGTCTTATCTGGACCTTGTTGAAGCAAGTCCGTCCTGGCATGGACCTGTCCAGGGTGGTTCTGCCTACATTTATTTTGGAGCCTCGTTCTTTCCTGGATAAACTTTCAGATTACTACTATCATGCAGATTTCCTATCGGAGTAAGTAAATTCTTATTTCTCAAAATAGAAGATCGTTTTTGGCCTAAGAGATTGTCTGGAGTACCATTTTCAGTGATTGCTGGTGTGGTGGTTATGTGTTGAGACAGGTCCTACTTACAGCGACTCTGCATCAGATTTCCAAGGCTATAGATCTTTATGGGAGCAGAAAGCCTCATCTTTCTCCTGTGGGACAGCTAGTAGTTTTGAACTGCTGACCGTGAGGTTAGAAGCCCAATTCATAACTCCTATGCCTTGTTGTCAGCATCAGCCACTGATGGTACATGCTCCTTCTTCTCTACAACTTCTTTAACTGAAATGAATAAGATGCATACTTAATACTCTGCCATAATGTTTCCATCTATGAAATTGACTTTACTCATCACAAGATTGAGGAAGACAGGAATGCCACCGTATTCCTTATCCAACAACACTCCTTTCACAGCCTCTTCTCTGACTGTTCACTGACCTAACATGGGGAGAGGTGGTTAGCGTTATTTGTTCTTCTCTGCCGAGTCTTCATTCAGGCTTCGTCCTGGGGCTTATGCTTTTTCTATTTATTATTTCTACATGCTTGGAGCATTTGCAGCCAGTATGCTCTCTGGATGCTGGCTCTTGGCATAACTCTCCACTGCACACACTCATCTTCACTTTTCTTCCTGCTAGCGCATCCCAGATATAATTCTGACCAAGTCTGCAACAAGGAAGCGGTATAAAGGAGTAAGAGCTATCCACCTCTGTTCCAGTGGTTTCTTGGAGACACAGTAAAAGATACCATTGTTTCAAGTCTCAGTTATTACTGTAGTCCAGTTGCAGTGGTATTTCAAAGCACCATATTTTCTAAGAAGCAAAGTCCTGGTACTGTTACCAGAGTCTTTAGAATCTGTACTATAAACCACAGGGACCATGATTGGAGACTGCCAGCTACTCTGCAAGGAGAAGGTTGAGGCTTTTGGCTCTCACAAAGATTCGAAGCCTCGGAAATCATATATAGGGTTACTATGCATTGGAATTGACTCAACAACACTTAACAACAGCACCAAAATGCATCCGTTTCTATATTCTGCTTTGTCGATTGGTTGTGTTAATGAGCCCTGGAGGATAAAAAATAAAACATAAGCTTAATCAAAGGATAATTGAGGAAGTTGAGATTTTTTTAAAACATATTACATGATATTATATGGACTTCTGGTGTGGCGCTGTAGGATAACAGCATTTAACAACAGCAACATATGATAGAAAAAAAATGTTAATCTCCTTAAAAATAAAAACAGCTCCTAAGTATTGAGATGAAAAACATCAGCAACCTAATAGGAAAAGAAGTGAAGGAAATGATTTGGTATCAGTAATGTAGACATGAAAAAAACTCTTAAACCTGTAAATGTCACTCAAAATAAGAAAATTATAGATGCAAGGTACAGTAGGATATAGTAATTAATTCATTCAGTGAGAAGTATTCCTGAAGTTTGTATACCCCAGCTCAGCCTTATATGTTCTTACATTTCTTGTAGAAGTTTCTCTTGGATTATAAGTTTAAGTTCCTCTGAATGGCAGTAAGATCTTGATATCTGCCCATTGTTCCAAATTGAACGTTGTGCTTTTCTAGCAGCACACACAGCTGGAAAGGCTGTCTGGGGCAATAAACACTCATATATCACTGATGCAAAATACAAAATAGTGCAATACCTTCCTTTGAAGGAGAGTTGGCAGTATTTACCAAAATCATAAGTGCATTCATTCTTTGATCCAGTAATCTCACTTCTGGTAATTGCTCTTACAGCCACAACTATCCATATATAATGGTATATATTTAAAGTTACCACAACATAAATCTTAATAGTATAGAATTGGTTATAACCCTAATATGTGGACAATAGTGCACTGGTTAACAGAGTATGATACATCCATCCACGTATGAGACAAAACTTTGTAAATTGAAATATAGGGACCTCTAGGATTATATGCATAATAGTCTGTATCATATGGTACCATTTTAATTTTTTTAGAAAAGGAGTTAAGACTACCTATTTTCTTATTTATGTTTAAAGAAAACTTTTTTTAAAAAAAGAATAAGACGATTTTTAAAAAGTTAACTGTAGAAACTGTAGAAGATGGGGTGTATACTTTTTTTGTGTTGTGTTGAATTTTGAACTACAGTGTGGTGCTGTAAAATCAACACTGGACTGCAAACCACAGGGTGGACTGTTCAAACCCACCAGCTGCTCCTTGGAAACCCGATGCAGGGTCACTGAGTCAGAACCGACTTGAATTGACACTTAATGCTGCAGCTGTTGTTAAGTGCTGTCGAGTTGGTTCCAACTCATAATCACCCTGTATATGGTTTTTGAGGAGCGACTGATGAGGTTGAACTGCCAACTTTGAGGTTCAAACTGACCTTTCAGTCAAGTGCTTATCCTGCAGTGCCACACCAGGACTCTTTTTTTTTTTTTTTTTCAGGACTCTTAATAGCAACAAGAAATACATAAATTTAAAATAAAATTAGCATAGGAAGAGAATTGAAATCAAGATAGGAAGAGAGTAAGCAGAAAGTTCTTACTCTACAAAAGTGCAGCCTTTCAATTTGAGAAAGGCAGTATTCCTTACATTGTCACACTAGTCAATAGATCTTAGGTATTAACTCTTCCCTATTTATAATTTGTAACTTTTGTATTTTTAAGGTTTAAGAAACTGTATAATCATACTGGATGAGGAAGGTAACTGGCAAAGGAGAGGCTCCCTCTGTTCTCTTTCATGTATTACAGTATGCTCATCAGTTATCATCAGCCTCTAACTAGCCTAATAAATGAGAATGGACTTGACCAAGAGAACGTGATTTTTCGCTGACACAGAGAGCTCATGGAGTCATAAATGGGGCTGCTTGGCCACTGTCCATTGCTAATGCTAGTCATCACACAGTGTATAAATTTCAAAATCTAGTGTTTTTTATTTTTCCCCCCAATCTCAATCACATTTTCTCATAGACCTACGAGTAACACCCAGGCTTCTACACAATCCTACTTGAAAAACTGGTTTAGAGATTTTTCAAAAATCGTTTTTAACAAAGACCTTGGTAGTATATCAAATAATTTGGAAAATGGGAAGGAAAAAAACTAGACTCTGAAAAATTATTCTTGGTAATTGATTTTTGTAGTTGTTTTTCTGATCTCTTTTAAATATAAATTACGCTTTTCAAATATATCACGAACAAGATGGTTTGACAATTATATAGTAGAATTTGCGATACCTTTTGTACTAATTTGTGTTTATCATATTAATTTTCAGGGCTGCTCTTGAAGAAAATCCTTATTTCCGTTTGAAGAAAGTAGTGAAATGGTATTTGTCAGGATTTTATAAAAAGCCAAAGGTAATGTTTTTGTTTTTAATTTCTCCAGTTTTGTATTACTTCCTTACTTTTATCATTTTTAGGTATTTGTTAATGATTACATTAATGAGTCATTTTGAATTAGCAAAATTGCACACTGCTTAATCATTTTTTATCTGTTTTTGGCTTGTCATTTACCTTTATTTCATGTCACTATTATGAAGTTTTTATAACGGATGCTTCCCATGTGTCACAGTTAACCTCATTTTGATTGGTTTCAATTATTTTGTGTCTTTCATATTTGTAATTTTAGCTTGTTTGGTTTGTACTAGGGACTGAAGAAACCATATAATCCTATACTTGGTGAGACCTTTCGTTGTTTATGGATTCATCCCAGAACAAACAGCAAAACTTTTTATATTGCTGAACAGGTATTCAAAATGCATGTTGTGGTAGTAAAACTGATACAGAAATTATTGGAATGTTTTTATAAATAACATTAATTTAGTAAACTCCTTCTCGATTAACTATCTGTGAATATTTGGTAAGCATTTAATCTTTTAGTACTGCGCACTACTAAACCTGTATTCATTAGTATTACTAATCAATTACTAAGACAATCACTGTATCTCTTCACAAAAAGTAAAGCTGTATTTTTCCTGCCTTTTTTTGTGTTAGCCTAAACTCATATTTCTAAAACTGTCTTTTGATCATATTCAGAATTCTCCAGTGGTTCCCCAGCTTCTAAATCAAACTTAGAACTGTCTGTGTGGAAAATTTAACATCCTCCATAACTTCCCAAGTTTATCTCAAATTACATGCCTATCTGAGCCCTCCACAATAGTCAAACCTGTACACTACCTGATTTAACATGAGAATTTGTTCTTGTCATTGTTTGGTTCATTATTATTATTTTCTTTGGCTATTCTTTTGGAAGTCTGGTGTGGTGCTGTGGGTTAAAGCACTAGACCATAATGTCAGTTTGAACCACAAGGTTGGTAGTTCAAACTCACTAACTATCCCTTGGAAACCCTATACAAGATCTCTGTGAGTCAGAACCAACTCCATGGCACACAAAAACAGTAGCACCATACTTCATCTAAATAAACCCTAATCTACTCATTTTAGTGATCCATGCCACTTAAACATCTGCATTACCTTATGTGATTATTCACTAAGCTTTTAACAGTTGCATTGTTTAACTTGTTATATGGAATATTTATTTTCCAAACTGAATTGTTAGCCCTTGAAGGCATACTGTAACTTCCAATATTAATTCTCTTTTTGTTGTACACATAGTAGGCAGTCAAATATCTTGGATTTTAATTTATTTTTTGCTTTACCCTATGTATATCTATATTATTTCAGTCTTTCTCCAACCCATAGAAACGTGAGAATATGACAGTCTTTTTTTTTTTTAAGGTTTTTATTGTGGATTGAGTGAAAGTTTTCAGGGCACATCATATGACAGTCTTTCTTAATAATAATAATGATTCCTTAGTTTACACATCCTCACCTTGAGCGTGGAAAGGATGAGGACACCGTGTGTCTTTTGAAAAATTTCCATTCCTCTAGAAATTTTGATACACCCTCAGATTGAAAATGCTCATCTATATTAATGTTTCAAAAAGTACAGATTATGACCCTGGCATTTTAACTCACAAAATTGTTTCACAGAATTGCAAAACTTGTGAAGAATTTACTTTTAGTTTTGTCTTCATTTTCAGAAAACAGGTGTGAATATATGGAGGTACTGGGTTATTAAAATAACATCTTTTTAAAGGCTCTCCTTAGTTTCCTACCACTTATTCAGTAATACATATGAATAATAACCATTGTTGTTTGTTATCCATTGCTGAATAACAACTTACTATTTGAAGACACAAATATTTAGAGGTTAGGAATCTGGGAGCTGTTTAGCTGAGTGATTCTGGCTTAGTGTCTCTTGTTGGGTTGTGTCAAGATGTCAGTAAACTTTGCAATCATATGAAGGCTTGATTGCACTGGAAAAGTCACTTTCGGGTGTACTTGTTTGGCTGTTAACTTGAGGACTCAGTTCCTTAACACATGGTCCTCCTTGTAGAATTGCTCACAAAACTGAAGCTGGCTTCCCAGAGCTAATAATATGAGAAAGACATACTATGATGAAAGCTGCAGTATCTTTTATAACCTAATATCACTTCTACACAACACAAACCAACCAACCTTGATACGGTGATACACAATAGTGAGTTTCCTTGGGAGACATTTTGAAGGCTGGTGACTAGAATCTCCTATGTTTAATTGTACTATTTACCATAACATTACTTTTGGGGGAGTGTAGTGGCTCCATACAATAGACCCTGGACCGTGAACCACAAAGTAGGTTTTTGAGCCCACCAGCCACTCCTTGGGAGAAATATAAGTCTTCTGCTCCCGAAAAGATTTAAAACCGTGGAAACTATATGCATGATCTCTATGAGTCAGAACTGACTCGACAATATTTAACAACAGCAGTAAATACATTACTTAATATCAACAACAAATACATTACTTATATTGTACTTTAAGAGTTAAACTTTTGATTTTAGCACAATAATATATTTATCTAATTAAATTTTTTCCCAATTTTATTAGGTGTCCCATCATCCACCAATCTCCGCCTTTTATGTTAGTAACCGGAAGGATGGGTTTTGCCTTAGTGGTAGTATTCTGGCTAAGTCCAAGTTCTATGGTAAGTTTTCCCCTGCTCCAACCCAGACCCTTTTCTGAGAGGTAGTAGTTTCTGGCAAATTTATATTTAGACAGTGTCTCAAGTTGTTTTCACAAGGGAATTTATGTCATTTTAAGTACTGTATTTATTTGGGCAACACCCTTTCTGTTTTAGTGTTTTTGCTTATTGATAGAGATACAACTATTTGATAGTTCCTTATATACGTCTAAATTCATTACAAATGCCATCTGTCAAACCACAGAATAAGGATTACTCGTTATGGCCTACCAAGTTTTTTTTTCCTTCTTTCTCAGTGAGCGTAAGGGCACAGTCTTTATTCTATAGAGTCTTTAATTAAAGAGAGAAAGAATTCTAATACAGTTAGGATACCTTCATGATCAATCAGTAATGACATTTAACTTTGGAATAAAGCATATAATAAAATTTTTTGTAAGTACAAGAGAAAAAGACAGAAACAGGTGCCATAGTAAATTTTGATGCAACAAAAATTGTGACAATTACTAAATTTTTTAATGGAGGAAAATTAAAGAATAAAATTTCAACTAAGAAATTTTTAACTTGAAGGGAGAAAAGCAATTATTGTAAAATGGGAAAAAGAAAAGATATAAATAGATATCTCGGTTCTGATTTCCTGAGGAGGTTATGGAGACAATTGAGAAGTCTGACAGGGAAATCTAACAGTAGTTTTTGATCTAGGAGTTTTTCTTCAAGATGCCTTTCATTTCCTTTGTTTATTGTTTCATTTTGTTTGTTTTTGCTTGTGTTGTGTTTTGTTTGAGTTGGAAAGTAATAGCTTATTTTTTTCCAAAGGTTATATATTTCTCATTTGGGCTTTTTCTCTCAGACTATGATGCAAGTGGCCTTTATGAGTGTGTATTGTACCCTTGGAGACATTTTATTGAATATTGGCTACAGCTCACTTTCCATGATAACTTGAGCAGTTGGCCTTATTTTTACTATGTTATAGTACAATTTATGTACACTAGAGCCATCTGTTCTTTTATAATTTGAAAAAATTTGCTAAATTCAGCCTCTGCAGGGGCACCTTTAAAGTAACTTCCTAAGTTCTTTGGTTATTGGTTTGCGTGTGTAGAAACTTTGTGTTCGGTTTTGATAGTCTATTTTTGCACTGGAATTAGTTCATTTCCTTGAGTGAGTTTAAATTTTAATTGAATACATCTGAGCAAAGTATATTCTTTTTAAAAAGTAATTATTTGATCTTTCATTGTAGTTAAGTAACAGTTTTCCCTTTTAAAGGTTTTGATCTCATAGTTGGAAACCCTTTTTCAGTTTAGTTTATATAGTAATTCATGTATGTGTGGCCTACTTTTTATTTGCTTTGCTCTAATTTGTTTGAGATTTATTTATTTATATGTATTTAATTGCATGCATTTATATGTATTTATTTGCATGCAGTGTGTACTAGGAGATCTAGTACTACGAGAAGCACTGGACTGCTAACTACAAGGGTCTGTGGTTCAAACCCCTCAGCCGCTCTTCGGAAAACCTATATAGGGTTGCTCTGAATCTGAACAGACTCGACAGCACTTAGTAACAAATGTGTATTAAGTGAAGTAAGATTATAAATTATACATTTCTCTTTGGGTTGAAAAATGGATTATTTGGGAAACATCTATATTTTCAGGTGATATCCTTGAACCATAAATTGGCCCTTTGGAATAAGCACTGGACTGCTAACCTCAAGGTCAGAGGTTCAAACACCAGCTACTCCTTGGAAACCCTATACAGTGTCACTATGAGTCTGAACTGTCTGGATGGCACTTAACAAGAGCATTAGCTAAACATTCGAAATTCTGAACTCCACTCCTGATTGACTAAATCACAATTACTAGACCTAGGAACATGCATTTTTACAGTTTCCTTGGGTAATTCTAATGCACAGTGGATGACTTATGATTCTAATGTTGATTGAGAAGCAGATTACAAATAGTGTATGTAATTGTGTCTCAACAATGCTTTTAAAAATTTGTATGTACAAGGAGGGCTTAAAAAAGTTTGTGAAAAATTCCATCATCATTCCATTTTCCACAAACTTTTTGAGGCTCCCTTTTCTTTGAATAGGAAAGAAAGATGCAAATCTTTTAAAATAAGGGAAAGTTCCAATTACTTACAATATATCTTGCTTGAGTTCTGGTTTTGGCAGCAGCATAGACAACCAACTAGGAAAGGCTCCATGGGGAGGGATTGAAAACCCAGAGAAACTGCACTCACAGAACAGCACCAGCACTCTGGAGCTAGCATAAGGTGCATGACATCAGTTTCCTGCATGCGCAAGTGGGAAAATCACGATATAAAGGAAAATACTGAGTTTGGAATCACTCGAGACGGGACACCCTCTGCAGCTACCCTGCCCAGGAAGAGTTCAGAGGACGGGGGTACAGCCACGCAAGCACAGGGAACCAGTGCTGAAAGTGGTGCAGTGACATTTACAAAATGCGGTGCAGGGGATTCTACACATTTTTTCCTCCTCTTCCCTGTCATGTCTTCTTTGCCCAATCCAGATGCCTTCAGCCGGGTGGGTGCACAACCCCCCAAAAAAGTCCAGCTCTGAGCCCACAGTTTTCCCACGGCACAGCTTAGCAGCTGCTTATGACATCAGCCTCAGGGTCACAGCCCTAAAATTAACTTGTGTAGGACCCTTTAGTCCAGCCTATGTAGCAAGAAAAAAACAGGCCCATCAGACCTGACAGACAAACCATATGAACAATCTGTAAAACCCCAACATAAAAGGGCACAGCTATCTCAAGAATTACGCTGTGCACATGCAGATACCTAACTGACCGTCAGAGACAAAAATAGTAGACAATCTCCCATTAACTTCTCAGTATCTATCTGCGCACCTCTACATGGTGACTAGAGGAGGGACCTGAGCGAGTGGACACCCCAACACACTGCTTGAGACTTCTTTGGTGCACACACACTGCCTTTGTAGCAAGGCGACTGGACAGTTGCTGACAGTATCATTTTTGTTTCAAAGTGGTGGTTTTTTGTCTCTGCTTTTATATTGTTTCTGCTTTTTGTCCTTTTGATCACACAGTTTTCCTGGAGGTGGGAGCTTTTTCTCCCTACATTACCCAAGAAGAGACAACAATCGTGGCCATATAACCAAGCTACAAGCATACCTCAAAATATTCCACCGTTGAGACAAGAGCCAGTAACAGCTGCTAAGCATTACGTGCAAAAAGGAAAGCCTATCACCCAGTAAACTTAATAACACAACAACAAACATCCATTTAAGCATTAAAAAAAACCCCAACATAACTACTGGAAATGGCAAACAAAACACAACAAAAGATTTCAAAACATGTCCAAAAACAGAAAAAAGTAACTGAGACAAATGAGCTGGAGACAGACAAAGGCTCCTCAGAAGAGGAAGATTAGGTTCTGGATTTGCCTGAGAAGGAATTCAGAAGAATGATATGGAAACAAAATCAAATGCTCCAAAAAGGGGTTGAGGAAAACAAGGAAGAAGTCAGGAAAGTACTACAAGAGCAATCAAACAAGATTGGTACAGCATTGGAAACCATTCAAAACCTGCAAAAAGATGTCCAGATGATTAATAATAAAATATCAGAAGTGGACAATACACTGAAAGGGGAAAGGAGCAGAATAGAAGAGATGGAAGCCAGAACTAGCAAGCTGGAAGACAAATCTCTCAATACTGCTAAGATAGAAGAGAAAGCAGAAAAGATAAAAAAAATCTGAAGAGAGTCTAAGATTCATGCTGGATAACACGAAGAGGAACAATTTAAGAATTATTGGCATTGTGCAACAGGAAGAATCAGAGAAGTCCACAGAGGAGATAGTTGAAAAGCATCTGAAAGAAAATTTCCCTAACATCCTGAAAGATGAGAAGGTAAACATTCAAGAAGCTGATCGTATCCCAGGAAGGATAAACCCCAAAAGAAAGTCACTACGACATATAATAATCAAGCTCTCCAAAATCAAAAGATAAGGAGAGAATACTAAAAGCGGCCAGGGAAAAGAGAAGTGTCACTTACAAAGGCAAGCAAATCAGATTAAACTCTGACTTCTCAGCAGAAACCGTGCAGGCAAGAAGGCAATGGGGTGACATACACAAAACCCTAAAAGAAACAAACTGCCAACCAAGAATTATCTAGCCAGCAAAACTATCAATCAAATACAATGGTACAATCCAAACATTCCAGGATAAACAGAATCTAAAAGATTTTGTCAAAGCCAATCCAGCACTTCAAACAATCCTAAAGGGAATTCTTTGGAATGAAAACCAACAAGAAAAGACAACAACCAGAGATTGACAGGCATGGTAAAACCACCTGGAACTCAGTCGACAAATAGCAGAGTTCAGAACAGAACAAAAGTATAACAACGCATTCAAAGGAATTGGGATGTCAACTGAAGATCAAAATGATATCAATGTC
This sequence comes from Chrysochloris asiatica, assembly GCF_000296735.1. Lineage (NCBI taxonomy): Eukaryota > Metazoa > Chordata > Mammalia > Afrosoricida > Chrysochloridae > Chrysochloris > Chrysochloris asiatica. Next base: position 7,101,112 of record NW_006408688.1, on the reverse strand, counting down.
AAAGAAGGGATAAACATAGGAACAGAGATCCAGGTGGTGAGGATGTCAGGTAGATTACAGTGTACAATTGTTGTTGTTGTTAGATGCCATCCAGTTGATACCGACCCCTAGTGACCTTATGCAAGCATAACAAAACACTGCCCAATCCTGGGCCAGCCTCATTACTGTTGCCACGCTTGAGTCCACCGATGCTGCCACTTGGCCAGTCCAGTTCGTTGGGGGTTTTCCTCTTTTTGTCTGACCCTTCACCTTACCAAACATGATATCCTTCTCCAGCGACAGGTCCCTCCTGACAATATGCATGAACTATGAGAAACAAAGTTTGGTCATCTTGGCCTCCAAGGAGCACTCTGACTGCACTTCTTCCA
>NW_006408688.1:7064646-7097814 GCF_000296735.1 Chrysochloris asiatica | reverse complement strand
CCTGTAAAGATTTACACCCTTGGAAACCCTGTACAGGGTCGCTATGGGTCGGAACCGACTCGACGGCACTTAACAACAACAACAATAATTTGATGAACTTTACCTATACTTATGGATATAGCAGCTCAAAAAAGGGAACAAATCTTTACAACAAGGATCACTCCCACCCACTCAGTACACAGGGTTGACAGGGATGGGCAACTTAGGTGACCCCATTGGCTACCCAAAATGGGGGCACCTATAAAGGCAAGAAGTGACTGGCTTACAAGCTTTCAAGAGGGAACCTAGTTCCAGATGGGGCCAGGGAAGTTAGAATCACCACTGAATGATTTCCAGTCTATTGGGACTGGGCTAGCGAAAGGAAATGGGGATAAGACTCTTGTGGTACAATAGTGAATAATTGCCATCAGGACTGACTGTGAGGGTAGGAAGTATAGAGGTAGATGTTTTTTGACAAAAGGAGGCACGTGATTGATTTTGCAGCCCACGAGCGGAGGTCACTGGGACCATCAAGTGAAAAGAGAACGGAGAGCAGGACCCTACCCAGAAAGGCAGTGATGCCAGGGATGGAGACAGAAAAGATCCCATGGACAGATGAAGCAGCAGGGGACACTGGACTCAGGGAGGGAGAAAGGCTGTGTGCTGGCGGCCTGGGGGCAGACCTGTGTGGTGTACCCTTTGGTTATTTGATGATGCATGGAGGAGATTGTAATTATTGCAGTGAAAAAAATACAATAGGATGAGTGTAAAGTTGATGTTCTCCCATGTAAACCTAACATTAAAAACTTATATGTCTTGTTGATTAGTAAAATATAATGATATGTATATAAAATTAATTAACATCAAGTAGGTTCCAATCCTTAATTACCCTGTATAAAGTTTTCGAGGCTGTGTATCTTTGGGGGAACAGAAAGCCACATCTTTCTCTGCCTGAGTAACAGGTGGGCTTTAACTGCCTACCTTGTGATTCGCAGTCCATTGCTTATCCTATAGAGCCACTCTGGTCCCTATGTATATAAAATAAGATTTAAAGAAGATATACAGTTTCACTGTATTAAACATGTGTATGGACATTAATGAACTAGTACCAAAGCAAATACCTAAAGGCCCTGATGAGAGTACAATTGTAGACACATTCTAGTGAGAAATCCACACTCAAAGGAGAAAAATTCTACAGAGTATGTTCCATTTTAGCCTAGGGGCAGATGGAATTAGCATGGTACACAGGTGAAAACACTTCATTTTCTTGGGCTTATGGACAGAAAATGTAAATTTGGGTAACCTGTTGTAACTGGCAAGAAAGCAGAAATCTTAGACATGAAAGAGCCAGAGATTCTATCTTCCTTACTTCCGTATCCCAGAACAGACCACAAGGTTTGAAAGTGTTTGTTGTAAGTACCTTTAATTAGTAGAAGAATTGATGCATTTGAGTTATGGTGTTGGAGGAGAATATTGAAAGTGCCATGGGCTACCAAAAGAACCAACAGATCTGTGTTGGAATAAGTGCAGCCAGAGTGCTCCTTGGAGGCCAGGATGGTCAAACTTCGTCTCTCATACTTTAGACATATTGTCAGGAAGGACTAGTCACTGGAGAAGGATATCATGTTTGGTAAGGTGGATGGTCAGAGAAAAGAAGAAAACCCCCAGTGAGATGGATTGGCAAAGTAGCATCATCAACGGGCTCAAGCGTGGCAACAATTGTGAGCTTGGTCCAGGATTGGGCAGTGTTTAGTTCTGTTGTACATAGTGTTGCTGTGAGTCGGTACTGACTCGATGGCACCTAACAACAAATAAAAAGATGCGGTTACTTACAAAAGAAGAAATGATAAGTAAGTGCATCAGATAAGCAGAAATGTTAAGAAATAGCAGATGAAAATCCATGTCCTTAAAAACAAAAATTTTAAATGAAAAATTCACAGAACTCTACCAATAGGTTGGAGATGTCAGAGGAAAGAGTAAGTGTTAAAAAAAAAAGGTACCAAGTATTGCTCCTATCACACACTCCGCTAGATTTGATAATTCACTGCAATGGCCACACAGAACTCTGAAACTATACTCACAGTTACGGGATTGATTAAGGCATTTAACAGATTATAGTGCAGAAACAGAAAATGTTTGGGGCACAGTTCTTTTAGTAAGGATAGCCTTTCCTGAGCTGTGCCTATAAGCAGGCCTCTCACTGGCTTTTGGCCTGGTCTCTGCCCTCCTCAACTATGTTACAAAGCCCTTTTAAGCCTACTTACAAGTGCCCAAAGGACACTTCATTCTTCTGTAATCCTCATTTCAAAGGCACTAAGCTCTAGCTCTGCGGGTCAGCATACCTAGCTCCCACACGAAAAGTGCTTGGAGGTACCCCACTCCACATATGAGCCTCCTACCCAAAGGCACTCAACTTTACTTTGTCTTTATATTAGGAAGCACACTGTTGTATCTGCTGCTACTTCTCTGCCACCCCTCTGGTGTCACAGTTCTCTGTCCCTAGGTCAAGGTTGTCCCAGGGACCTCAGAGTCCAAAGAATGTGCTCCTCACTTGGCTCTTCTTTGAGGGTATTCAGATTCCCTTTCCTGCTTCTGAGATAGTTCATTTTATACCTGCATTAGAGTTCCAAGTTTTCACAATTAACTCTGTTGACAGTCACTCACAATTGAATAATATAATCCAACAACATCTTCTCCCACCTTCTCTTACCCAGACCCATCAAGAAAAAGTCATTTGGTGGGACTTTACAAGCTATGGCTAGAAGAGACATTAAGTATTTCATGTGATATGAAAATAAAGAAATAGAAATTATCCAGTGTGGAGCACACAAGAGAAAAATTATTTTAAAGAATGCATGAAGTTTCAAGAATCTGTTATATAATACCATACAATCTAATTGGGTGTGATTGGAACCCTGGTAGGAAAGGAGAGAGAAAATGGAGCAGAAAAAAGTAGTTAAAAACTAATGACCAGAAGTTTCCAAGATATATAGTAAAAGACATAAATTTATACACTCAAGATGGTCAAAGAACACAGACTAAGCATTAAGAAGACTTTTTTTTTAGCTGTTTGGTGTCATCAAGCTACTATACCAACTCATAGCAACCTTAAGCACAACAGAATGAAACTGTGCCATTCTTTCAACCTCATAATCATTGCTACACTTGAGCCAATTGCTTATTGCCACTGTACCAATCCATCTTATTGGGGGTCTTCCTCTTTTTCTCTGACCCTCCACTTTACCAAGCATGATGTCCTTCTCTAGGGACTGGTCCCTCCTGATAATATGTCCAAAGTATGAGAGATGAGGTGTGGCCATCCTGGTTTCTAAGGAGCATTCTGGCTGTGTCTTTTCCAACATAGATTTGTTCTTTTGGTGGCCCATGGTACTTTGGATATTCTCCCAACACCGTAACTCAAGTGTATCAGTGCTTGTACGGTCTTCTTTATTAATTTTGAGAACAAAGGAAAAAGCAAGTAGTATATTCAGAGTAACAATGATCCTCTTAATGAATGGCCTTCTCTTAAAATTTATTAGGGCAAGAAGAGAGAGTGTAGGACATTTTCAAAGTGTTGAAAGAGACACAACCCAGAATTCTATATTCAGCATAAATGCCCTTCAGGAATGAAGGTGAAATAAAGACACTTTCAGATGAAATAAAAGAATTTTTTGCCAGTATAGTAGATGGTACTGTAAGAAATACTTAAGTTCTTCTAGCTGAAGGTTAATGATACTGTCCCCAGAACAGATTAAAGATTTTCAGAAATTGTAAATATGTGGAGAAATAAAATATTTTTTCATCTCACTTTTAAAAATATTTTTTTGCTGTTCGGAGCAATAAAAATTATAACAAATTTATAACATGCAGATACAATACATATGATAACTATAGCATACCATCTTGCTGTGGGTAATTCATAAAGAGTTACAGCAGCACATTGATTGGGAACTGCCAGATTCAAGCAAGATTCAGAAAAGGTCATGAGATATATGCACTGCTGTCAGATGGAGCTTAGCTGAAAGCAGAGGATCCCTGTGTTGAATCAACTATGAGAAGGTGTTCAGTTGTGTGGATCATAGCAGATTATAGATAACAATGCAAAGAATAGGAATTCCGGAACACTTCATTGTGCCCATGCAGAACCTATACATAGACCAGGAGGCAATCATTCAACAGAACAAGGGGAGACTGCATGATTTAAAATCAGGAAAGGTATATATTAGTTTGTATTCCTTCACCATGTTTATCCAATCTGTATGATAAGCAAATAATCTGAGAAGCTGGATTACATGAAGAACAATAAGGTATCAAGATTGAAGTAAGATTTATTAATCTGCAATATGCAGATGATACAACCTTGCTTGCTGAGAGAAAGAGAACTTGAAGCATTTACTGATGAAGATCAAAGAATATAGTCTTTGGTATGGATTACACCTCAACATAAAAAATAAAATTCTCACAACAGGATTGATAACATCATGATAAATGAAGAAAAGTTTAGAGTTGTCAAGGATTTCATTTTACTGTGATCCATTATCAACATCCATGGTAACAGCAATAAAGAAATCAAATGATATTTTGAATTAGGTACATCTGCTACAAAAGACTTCTTTCATAAGCTTGTGAAAGTTGAACAGTGAATAAGGAAGACTGGAGAAGAACTGATGCATTTGAATTATGGTGTTGACTAAGAATATTGAATATGCTGTTGACTTACAGAGAATGAACAAATCTGTCTTGAAGGTATACAGCCAGAATACTCCTTAGTACTGATGATGGTGAGAATTTGTGTCACACACTTTGAACATGGTCTCAGGAAAGACCAGAGCCTGGAGAAGTATATCATGTTTGGTGAACTAGAGCATCAGCAAAAAAGAAGGCGGCCCTGAACAAGGTGAATTAACACAGTGACTGTACAACAATGGACTCCAATTTAACAATGATTATGAAGATGGTGCAGTACTGGAAAGTGTTTTGTTCTTTTGTATACAGGGTTACTGTGAGTCATAACTACTTCATTGGCACCTAACAACAGCATAGCCTAAAGGGCTGGCTGAGAGTGAGCAATGTGAACTTAAGGTTGCATGGTTTTTACATTTTCTATTAAGTGGTAGAACATTAACTATGAATAGACTATGAAATTTGAAGGATAAATATTTGTAGTTTCTAGAATCACGGCTTTCAATGAGGGATGATTTTTATGTCCCAGGAGACTTTTGACAGTGTCTAAACACATTTTTGATTTTCACAACTGGTAAGATCAGTGGGTAGAAGCCAAGATGCTGATAAATCTCTATATAAAGTACAAGACAACCCAGCACAATTATTCAACCCAAAATGTCATTCATGCCATTGTTGAGAAACCTTGTCTTAGAGCAAACACACACATGTGTCATGAAGTATAGGTAAAGGACTAATAGGGAAATTATAATTTTAGAGCTGAAATTCAAATAGGAAAATCTTGTTCAAGGAATATAAAGTAAAATGGACAAATGGAAAACACAGAGTAAAATAGTATAACAAAACTTTTAAGGTTGTTTTGTCCAATTACATAAAAAATGTAATTATAAGGCAGATATCAGACTGGATTTAAAAAAATAACAAGACTAACACATTTTAAATGTAAAACCACAAATATATTGACAGATAAATGGGTGGGAAAAAATAAGCCATACAAACATTAAGTATGAATAGGTTAGAATAGTCATATTAATAGTAATAAAATAAATTTCAAGAACATTTCATAATCAAAAGTTTCAGTATCTCAAGAGACATAACAGTGTATGTGCACTTAATCACAAATTAAAATACACGAAATGAAGAATGACAGAATTTTGGACATAAATAATTCCACAGTTGTAATTGGAGATTAAAACCCTTTTTCAGTAAATGTTAGGACATCCTGACAAAATTCAGTGAAGCTGGAACTCAATTTTTTTTCCCCAAGTCTTACAAGTTTTCAGAACTGAATCGACAGCACATAACAACAAGGAGCAATTGGGATTCTGAAATATTAAACTCATGATGTTATTAAGTGCTATTGAGTTGGTATTGACTCATAGCAACCCTATATAGGGTTTATGAGGAGTGACTAGTGAGTTTGAACCACTGACCTTGAGGTTGAGTACTTATCCTATGGCACCACACCAGGACTCCGTAGTAAGTATAAAAAATGGTCTGAGAACTTTATTAGAAATTAGCACACTCTTTCAAAGTTAAACACATACTTGCTATAAACCAGAAATTCCACTCCTAGGTTTATTACCCATGAGAAATGAAAATATATGTCCACACAAAGCTGTAAATGCATGTTCATAGCAACATTGTCCATAGCCAAGGATTGAACACAACTTAAATGACCATCAGTGGTTAATTGGTAGGCAACTAGTGTTATTGCCACACTACAGAAATAGGAAATACTACTCAATAATAAAAAGGGATGAAAAATTGATACACAGTGTGAATGAATCTCAAAAACGTTATGGTAAATGAACAGAGTCAACCAATAAACTATAGTAAGTGATGTTTTTGTTGGTAAGTGCCGTAGAGTAAGTTCCGACTCATAGCGACCCTGTGTAGGAATGGCTGGTGAGTTTGAACCACTGACCCTGTGTTTGATTGTTTATCCTACAGTGCTACAACAGAACTCCATAGGAAATGATAGAATAGATAAAACCAGAGCAGTAGTTTCCTGGGGCTGAAGGAAAAGGTAACTGCAGACTAGCACAGGGCAGGTTTTTGGAATGATGGAAGGATCTGTATCTTGATTTTTTTGGCTATGCAATTGTAAAACAAACCACACACTTACAATGGATTACTTTTATTGTATATAAATTCTTTACCTCACAACTATCTCGTTAGCATTTCACATTTACAGTAGTAAAAAAATCTGACTATTTTTACAGTAGTGAGGAGCTGAGGTGAGAGGGAAAAGAGTGAGGTTTGTGACAGGGAGGATGTGTTCTTGGGCTTTCGGCAATTCACATGAGTTGGATCAGGTGGAGGATCTGGGCTGGACTTCCAGCAAGCAGAGGCCTGCAAAAGACCTCTCTACTACCTCCATGTAACCAGGCCTCATCTACCTGTAGTCTGAGCACTGCCTACTGCTCACGCTCATCTCCAGGGCTGTAAGAGCAAGCAGGTGGAGAGGCAAGGCATCTGTAAGAAGGTCTGGAACATGGCCAGGTGATTGTGGGCCCCTGCTTCTCCACAGGCAGAGGCTTACCCCTGACAACCACAACCACTCCCAGTCCCCGTGGATTCCTTGATGGTAGAGAAGACATGGTAGGGAGGGGAAATTACCCCAACTCGCACATTGCAAGATGTACCAAGGCATGGCCCCACTCTTGCATAATTGACAATTTTCAAATAATGACCTGATGTTTGGAATCTAACCATATCAATAAGTGAGAAGTAGGTGTGGTTCAATAAATGGAGAGAGAGAGATACATATAGAAAAAAGACTTGAAAGAAATACCCTAAAATTTTATCATCGATTGCAATTTGGGGAAGTACATGCATTTTTTTATTGTCTCATTTTGATAAGTAAAGAGGAGTACTTAAATAAATAAGCTACAGATAAAGCATACTTGTATTCAAAATGGGCAAATTAAGCTATATAAATAGTGTTTTATTGGATGTTCTACCAGTTTAAGATTTTTCTTAAGTGCCTCATAAAATAAGCTCATAACTAACTTTTTAAAGGTATAGTAATTGTTTTATAAGAATAGGAAAATGGATGAAATGGGCTTTAGTTTCATCCATTTTCCCTTTATTGAACTGCATCTACTCCTCACTTATTGATAAAGATATATGATAATGCATACATGTTTGAGCACATTGATACTGAGACTTTTTCAAACTTTCTACTGAACAGTCTAGTAGATGTCCTAAATTTATATTAGTTTGTTTTGACTCTTTGAATTTTATTTGTGAACCTTAGTAATATTCATTTCAGGAAACTCATTATCTGCAATATTAGAGGGAGAAGCACGCTTGACTTTCTTGAATAGAGGTGAAGATTATGTAATGACAATGCCTTATGCTCACTGTAAAGGTAAATATTTTCTATATTTGAGTTAGATGTTTCTTAAACTTTTAAAAAGTGTACTTTGTGTAGTCATAAACTGTTACGTTACAAGATGGGTGGATTTAACCTTGTATTTTGTTTGAAAATATCCTAAATTGATAAACACTTTAGATTATTGTTACCATCTGATGAATGTTTCTTTGTTGAATTAACTTACCCATAATAGATAAAATTTTTAGAATATCTAATTTACTGTGTTAGAATTTCTTTTCATTTGCTAAATGTGCAAATTTTGAAGTTTTCTGAAATTGTCCATTATTTTAGAATCCTTAAAAGTGATTTTCATCTTTTTGTACCATCCCATTTTAAATATTTACTTCTTTTCAATTTTCTAAAAACTTTTCAATCTTCTTTATCAGTTGATAATTTCTTAAAAGTTAATAATGGAATTTTTCTTTCACCCATTAGACTACTGATAAGAATATTAAATTTTAGCTCTCAGTCACTACAGGGCAGATACCCAACTAATTCCATATACTTTATATCTGTAAATTCTTTTAATAATTTCAGCATCCCTATCCTATGTTGTTGTTGTTCTGAAATACTGTAGAGTCGGTTCCGACTCATAGCGACCCTGCACAGGGTTTCAGATGCTGTAAATCTTTATAGGAGCAGAAAGCCTCATCTTTCTACCGTGGAACAGCTAGTAGTTTTGAACTGCTGTATCCTATAAAATAGGTAATATTATTGTCCCTATTTTGCAGATGAGAAAAATGAGGCATAGAAAGGTTAGCTAATATATCCACATCACACAATTAGAATGTCAAGATCTAAACCCAGCCAGTCTAGCCTTACAATCTTTGGTAATTATACTATATTGCATCCACGTAAACAGTGTAGTCATTATCAGTTCCTTTCCAACTAGTTTCTTGAAAATAACTTTTCAGTTATAATGCTCTAATTTATTTTAGGAAGTGATTCATATAAACAGAAATTAGATAGTATGGCCCATTTCACAGATGAAAAAGATGGGAGGGTTAAGAATGCTACCCAAAACCAACTCACCTAGTTAATAAAAAAGAAGACTAAACTCTAGATCTTCTGAATCCCATTTGCTTTACTATCTGTCTGCCTTTTACTAGGTATATGAGTGGCCAGCTTGTAGTCTCAGGCTACATAATTCTTGCAGCTTCATGTGTGGTTCTTCAAATAGACATGAAGTAAGGTATCTGAAATTGTGATTCGAATTAATAAGAATACATAGTTTAAAATTCTTTATCTTTTAGAATAAATTGATTTACAATGTAGATACCCATGCCATATCCAAGTAGCAAAAGGGAAGCATGTTTTCATAGTAGCATTTTTATTGAATGAAAAAGAAAGCGAGATTATAACCCTTTGTGATGGGGAATTAGAAATAATTATTGTTTTTAGGCTATATCTGCGTTTTTTCAAAGTGTGTTCCTGTGGTCACTAGTCCCAAAAAATGTTTTACAAATAAAGAGTTTTATAACTAAATAAGTATGGAAAACATGCTTTGTCCCTATCTTGGAAATTAACATTGTATAGGTGCATATTGGACTCCTTGTGTGGCATTGTAGGATCAGCACTGGACTGCGAACTACAAGTTTTGCAGTTCAAGCCCACCAGCTGCTACTTGGAAACCCTATACAGGGTTGCTGTGAGTCAGAACCATCTGGATGACACTTCAACAGAAACAACAATATGATCCAACAATGTGTATGCATGCACACACACATACATACAAATTTAAACATAGAATTTTTCCAACATTTAACTATAAAATCTATTTTAGGAACTGTTAGTTTGACTTATATCCACTTCATTCTGTAGAACCAATTTTATGTCTATATAACCAGATTTTCTTGTCTGAGACAGAATGCCCCTGAGTTATAAATGTTTCTTGGAAGGGAATTAGATGAGAAAACTCTGTTATTGCCTAGTGTCCCTCTTCAACCTTTGTCATTTTGTTTTCGTCCTTTAGGAATTTTGTATGGTACAATGACACTGGAGCTCGGAGGAACAGTCAATATTACATGTCAAAAAACTGGATACAGTGCAATACTTGAATTTAAACTAAAGGTTAGTTTAGTTTAGATAACATCTGAACTCCCTAAATTGGTGTCATCTAATCAAAAGGGAACTATGCTATAAATGTTGGATAAATAATATAATTTAATTTCTAATTAAGTACTAAATAGTAACACAATTCATATGAGGTCAGAGGTATAAGGGTAAAACCACACCTCCCGTTGAGTCAGTTTCAACTCCTTGTGACCCCATAAGGAGCTCTGGTAGCGTAGTGGTTATGAATCGGGCTGCAAACTGCAAGGTCAGCAGTTCGAAACTACCAGCTGCTCCGCAGGAGAAAGATGAGGCGTTCTGCTCCCGTAAAGATTAATAGCCTCAGAAACCCTGTGCGGGGTCGCTATGAGTCGGAACTGACTCCACGGCACATAACAACAACAACAAGTGACCCCATAGGACAGAATAGAACTGCTCCATGGGGTTTCCAAGGCTACAAATCTTTATAGCCGCAGACTGCCACAGCTTTCTCTTGCATAGTATCTGGTGGATTTAAACCTCAGACCTTTATGTTAGCAGCCCAATGCTTAGCCTACTGTACCACCAGTAATTAAACTGTTAGTATTAAATATGATAAATTTAAGAAGTGTTTAGATAGAAATTTCTAAGTTAAGTAAGGAGTTCTGTTGTGGCACTATAGGATAAGCACTGGACTGCTAACCAACTCCAAGACTGGCAGTTCAAATCCACCAGCCACTTCTCAGAAACACTATACAGCATCACTGTGAGTGAGATATCTATTCAGCAGCACCTAAGTACAACAACAACATGTCTGTATAACACACTCTAAACTTTACAGGGTTAAAAGCAACCATGTATGATCCTCTTTGATTCTCTGGATTGGGAATTTATTAATACCGGTCATATTGCTTGTCTCTGCTGTGTAATACCTGAGACCTCATTGCAGGGGGGTTCCTGCCCTCCGCGGGGGTCGTGGGACACGAACGAATACATGGAAACGTCGGGTGAAGAAATGAATGAATACAATCCAAAGGCTTTTCAACTTGCTGTGCTGTCTGGCTATGCTCTCCAGCTTATGCTACCTCTGCTTCTGATTTCTGCTCTGTACTGTCTGTTCTCTCTGCTGTCTGCCCTCTGCCTTCTCCCTCCTGCTCTCTGCTTCTTCTGCTTCTACCTCCTCCTGCTGCTTCTGCCTGCTCTGCCAGCTCAGCTCAGCCAGTCTTTATTTTTTATACTTAAAACTATACAGTACATGCATTGACACTTTTATCTTTTCTTGAATTATTACACAGTTAGTCACAACATTCTTGCACCTGGTCCTTAGACAGCCTTAACAAGAATACTCTGTGATGTTCAGACTGACCTTCATGTTCTTTCCCAGTATGAGATAGAACTGTTTCTTCTTGTTTCTACTAAAAGACTATAAACTTCTATCCTACATAATGTGCTATTATTTTATAATAAAGGTATTCATTAAATCACTTGGAAGCTATGTGGCATAAAGCCCAACCTGGCTACTTGCTGCAAGAAGTGTAGATTATTAAGTCAAAACTATCTTTCACTTAAGTTCATTATTGTCTACTTATTTATGCAGGTGTCTAGGGGTTTGTGAATTCTAGCTAGTGACTAATTGTGGTGAGAATTATGGGGGTAGGTCAGCTTGACTCTAAATGCTATCTGCTTTTGTGGCCTCACAAATGCAGTTACTTAGGTTTTCTAATGAAAGGGAGTAATTTACACAATTTCTCTTTGTATTCAGTCCACCAAGGCTAAAAGCAATTGCTGCTAAGCTAGTTTTTCCTAAGGTTTGTAGAACTCTTAGTGAAAGGCTGCGAATATTGCCAAATTATATATATATTTATAAGTAAAATTAAGATTACTCTATAGAGAAGGTAGAAAGCAAGTTCTGAGAGCTATCTGTTTTGCCAGACTACTCTACTATTTACTGGACTGTGTCAAGCAGTAAATCGAAGCTGTCCTCTACCCTCATCGGCCGCTCCCAGCACCTCATCAAGACTTTCAGGCTAGAAGAGACTCCACTTTTCTGAGCTGGTTATAGTAAGAAGGAGCCCGACAGAGGACTTAAACATTGGGCTGCTTGCTAACCACAAGGTCAACAGTTCAAACCCACCAGCTGCTCTGAGGGAGAAAAATGAGGTTATCAGCTCCCTTAAAGATTTTCAGTTTCAGAAACCCTAAGCTTCTACTTTGTTCTGTAGGGTCTCAACGAGTCAGCGTCAACTCTATGGAAGCAGATTTGATGTTTTTGAGACTCATGTCTGTTGTCTGGACTGGGATACCTCAAAGACTAGAACTGCTAACCTGAACATCTGCATACATAGCCTTTACATACATGCAGCTTGACTTGCTTCATGGCTTAGCTACCTCAAGATAGCCAAACTTTACACGGCAGCTCAGGGCTCGAAGCGCAAGTATTCTAGGGAGTAAGGCAGACGCTGTATCACACAACTTTTATGGCCTATCCTTAGAAGTCACCTTATATCACTTCCACCATTCTCTGTTAGTTGAAGAGTCATAGCCCTCCTAGATTCAATGGGAAGGGATTTAGATCCCACTTCTCAGTGGTAGAGAGTTGCAAGGTTTCATTGAGGAGTAAATAGCATGTGGAAGCTTTTAGTGGGAAGTGGAGATATTCTTGAAACTATTTGGAAAACACCGTCTGCCTCAGAATAAAAAAGGGAAATTTGAGACCACTTCACAGTGTTAATTGTTGGCATACAACAGTATATTATGTTCAGATAAATATGTCTATGACCTCTTTTGTACTTATTACTGACTTATTTCTGTGTTGATTTCCAGCTAATCAGTAACTTTGCTACAACAGAAAGGATCTTTCAAGTATTTGGTGCAGTGCGCTTTGTTGGTATTTTGTTAGTCTTTGCAAAACATTGCTTGTATGGTTATAAAGATGCTTAAGAATCATGACTAAAGAGGTGTTAGTGATTTACAACACCTTTTAAAGGTTACATTGAAGCATCAAAATTTTTGTTTCTAAGGAGAGACATCAGTAAGATAATATCATGGCTGAAAGTATATTCCTTTTGATTTTATTTTTGGGAGGGTCTTTTGTGTTGTATTTCCAGGTGTGCATCAGTTTACTTTTTTTATTTGAAGGAAGATTACTCTTTCTTTCAATAGATCAGTTAATCCCTTACGTTTTCTGAGCTATTATTGCTGAATAGACTGCCACATTGATAGGGCACAATCTTGACAGACAAGAGAGTTCTCAGGACTTAAGAATGCATAGGACATGAGTCAGTTATATCATTGTGATTTTCTCAGTACGATTATGTATTGGACCTCACATCGTCTGTTTTTATCTCTTTTCCCATAGCAGCAAAGCCAAATGTCTTCTTATTTAACATTTCTGACAAAATTAGAATCAGTATTTCACCATTTGTGTACTAAGTATAATGCAAGAGCACTGTAATTATAAAATCACTTCTTTTTGTTTGTCTACAGAGTATGTAAACAAAAATTAAATTATTTCTTCAACATTTTCTTTCTTAAAAGCCATTTCTAGGTAGCAGTGATTGCGTTAATCAAATATTAGGGAAACTTAAATTGGGAAAAGAAGTCCTAGCTACTTTGGATGGTCATTGGGTAAGTATTTCTGTATACTAGCTTTTCAAAACCAATTTTATTCTGTGGGAAAAAAATTAAAGTAACATTTTAAAATTAAAAACATCTCTATTCCATTGCTAAAAGCACCACTATTCAGCATAATCTTCTGCTTAACAACATGTGTTGGTCTTGATTTTTTAAAATATCTAGTTAGTGTTATATCAGGACTTCTGGTGTGGTACTTTAGGATATCACTGGACTGTGAACCACAGGGTCAACAGTTCAAACCCACCAGCCGCTTCTCAGAAACCCTATACAGGTCACTATCAGCTGGAACCGACTTGGTGGCACTTAGCAACAAGTTTTATATAATAGTTACTCTTGTCAAAACTTTAAAAGAATTAAAATAGCTCACACTAAACATATCATTTCATATCATCTACTGTAATGCTAAAAAGTACTCATATTAACTCATTTAGTAAAACCATAAAGTGGGTACTATTATTGCCCCCATTTTACAGAGGAGAAAAACTGAGGCACAGAAACTTTTAAAAATTTGCTCAAATTAAATGGTAGAGCCAGAATTCCAACCCAAGCACTCTGGCATTATGGCTTGTATTGTTATCCAAGACACACTATACTGCTTTGTATTTAGTAGAAAGAGACATAATTCCATGTAGAATTATATTTTCTCTTAAGAAACATGGAAAAAGAATAGTGGTATATGAAAACAATGGCTTCGACTGACTTCTCTGTTGACCTAAATTTAATATATAATTTTGTTAAAAGAAGCTTAAATATATAATAAGTATTATGGTTCTATCTAGATTCACCCTCACTGCGTATATGCTATTATTACTATATGATAATAATGCAGAAATGAGAAATGTGATGACAAAATGAAACTTCATCTAGGGACTCAGTTAAGAGATTACATATAATCTCTAAATGTTTTGTAAACTGTCTTATATCTAAATTGCATTTATATATATATATATCCATCTTTTTAAAATGAAATTTCTAAGATTGTGTTCAAAATTTTAATGCTAAAAAAGTCTCTTCCAAGTTGTTCTGTCTATATATTAACTACATAGACAGCAAACAGCATCTCAGTCTATCTGCAGCACATACATCTTTCCATTTGTATTGTTAAAAGATAGCTGTTAGACATGTGATGATTTGAAATTTGTTTAAGTAAAACTTGTGAAACCTTAATGAACTTTAGTTGTATTCCCAGACAAATTTTTAAAAGTTGAATTGTATTAAAATAATTAATCTTGATAAATATTTTTATAAAATGATTTTTTAAATTAAGGCTTTAGGAAAAGTATGAGTTTCATTTGTTTTAAAGAAATGCTTAATTCTAGATTATTAAGTAGCTTGAAGAAAGTATTTTTTATTATTCTATAATACCATTCTAAATAAAGTTAATTATTTATATTAATTACAAATTTTCCTTACTTATAGGATAGTGAAGTTTTTATTAATGACAAAAAGACTGATAATTCAGAGGTTTTCTGGAATCCAACACCTGACATTAAACAATGGAGATTAGTGAGACACACTGTAAAATTTGAAGAGCAGGGAGATTTTGAATCAGAGAAGTAAGTAAACCATTTTGTCGGGTAACTGCCTGAAGATCAAAGAGTATTTTTTAATTCCTTTGTATTGTGGTTACTTTTCTCTGTCTTTAGTTATATTTGAATCCAGTAAAATACTGCTTTGTTTGTTGGATGTGACAGGATTGCATTTTGGCATGCATGAATATCAAATACAATACAAACTGCCCTGTGCTTCTGTAATTTCCCCATATTGCCTTTCTCTTCTCATCTGTTTCAGGAACTGTTTCTAACAACAACAAAAAAGTTTTTGTTTGCACAAAACTATAGGACTACCAATTGATTCTTTTTTTATTATTATTTAAGTTTTTATTGTGAATTGAGTGAAAGTTTTAATTGAGTGAAAGGGCAGATCATCAGTTTTGCGTTCAGCAAATCATATACTTTGTTTCATTACAATGGTTATAATCCCCTCCATGTGCCATCAGTTAGCAGTATTTCTCTTTATTCATTTTAGCTCTTTTTTGAAAATCACTCAGGCATATATAATAACTTAAACTACCAAAGGACACATTCTGCAAGTCTGCCTCCTGGCCACCAGCTCTCAGCTACTCTCTTTCCATGAATCACATGTCCTCAACTGCTCCCTCTCTCCATGTCCCCATCTCTGCCTCCATCTCTGGTGTCTCTGCTTCTCTGGATAAGGTCCCGCATTCCACTTGTGCTCTTCTCCCTGGATGGTCCTAGGGTCCTTTTTTTCTGAACTGTAAAATTAACTACTCTCCCGCTTTTATTACAAAACTTTTACCTTTACAATTGTGACAGTTGTAATTAGTCATAGTAACAATTACTCACTATTGAATCATGAGAATCTTATCCCCATCCGTTCACAAGAATTGTGCCACTGGATAAGACTCACTTCCAAAGGACTTGAGTCGGAACCGACTCCATGGCACATAACAACAACAACAACAAGGAATAATTAAGGCCATAGTTTTCTTAAAGTCATGAAATTCTTGCTAGATGAAATACTTATACTTTTGAAATAAAAATATAGTATACACATTACCCAGTTTTATTCTTACTATAGTCATGTTATGGCGCTGTGGGTTAATGCACTAGACTGCAATGTCGGTTGATCCACACGGGTAGCAGTTCGAGCTCGCCAGCCGCTCTTCAGAAACCCTATACAGGGTTACTATGGGTTGGAATTGACTCGACAGCACTTAACAACAACCACATAACTCTTTTTTGTGTGTGGATTAATGTGCTGGGCTGCAAGATAGATTTGAATGCAAAGTCAGTGGTTCAGGCTTACCAGCCAGTACTTGAAAACCCTGTACAGGTTTCCAAGCTATGAGATGGAACCAACTAGATCGAACTTAGTAACAACAGTATCATAGTTCTTTGTGTTAGTAAAAGGATATTTATATGTAAAAGACACTGGGATGTAAATTTTATATATATTATGCAAATTAAGCCTCACTGTGTCCTACCACCACCACTCATCTGTCAGTTTGTCGTACTGTGGTGGCTTCTGTATTACTGTGAGTCTGAAAGCTATGCCACAGGTATTTTAAATACCAGCAGGGTCACCCATGGTAGACAGGTTTCAGATGAGCTTCTAGACGAAGACAGACTAGGAAGAAGGAGTGAAGAACTACTTCCAAATATTTAGTCACTGAAAACCTTATGAATAGCAGAGAAACACTGTCAGATATAGTGCCAGAAAATGAGCCCCTCAGGTTGGAAGGCACTCAAAATGCGACTGGGGAAGAGCTGTCTCCTCTAAGTAGAGTTTACCATAAGGATGCGAATGGAGTAAAGACCGCGGGACCTTCATTTGCTGATGGGGCACAACTCAAAATGAAGAGAAAAAGCTGTAAATATCTGTTAATAATCGGAACATGGAATGTATGAAGTATGAATCTAGGAAAATTGGAAAGTGCCAAAAATGAAATGGAACGCATAAATAGTGATATCTTAGGCATTAGTGAGCTGAAATGGACTGGTATTGGCCATTTTGAATCTAACAATCACATGATTTACTATGCCGGGAGTGAAAAACTGAAGAGGAATGGTGTTGCTTTCATTATCAAAAAGAACATATCCAGATCAATCATGAGGTACAACACTGTCTATGATAGGATAATATCCATGCGCCTACAGGGAAGACCAGTTAATACCACAATTACTCAAATTTACGCACCAACCACTAAAGCCAGTGAGGATGAAATAGAATTCTACCAACTTCTTCAATCTGAATTTGATCAAACATGCAACCAAGATCATTAGTGGTGATTGGAATGAAAGAAGAAAGGATCAGTAGTTGGAAAATATGGCCTTGGTGATAGAAATGATGCTGGAGAACGCATGATAGAATTTTGCAAAATCAGTGATGTATTCATTTCAAATACCTTCTTTAGGCAGCATAAGAGACGATTATACACATAGACTTCACCAGATGGAATACATAGAAATCAAACTGACTACATCTGTGGAAAGAGACGAAGGAAAAGCTCTATATTATCAGTCAAAACAAGACCAGGGTCAGATTGTAGAACAGACCATCAATTATTCATATGTAAATTCAAACTAAAGCTGAAGAAAATGAGAACAAGTCCACGAGAGCCAAAATGTTACCTTGCATATATCCCAGCTGAATTTAGAATTCATCTGAAGAACAGATTTGAAACATTAAGCACTAAAGACCAAAGACCAGAAGAGTTGTGGGATGACATCAAGAATATAATACAGGAAGAAAGCAAAAAATTTATTAAGAAAACAAGAAAGAAGGAAAAGATCAAAATGGGTATCAGAAGAGACACTGAAACTTACTCTCCAGTGTAGAGATGCTAAAGCAAATGGAAGAAATGAGGAGGTACAACAGCTGAACAGAAAATTTCAAAGGTCAGCTTGAAATGACAGAGTCAAATATTAAAATGAAATTTGCAAAGATCTAGACTCAGAAAACCAAAAAGGAAGAATACGCTTAGAACTTTTCAAGCTGAGAGAACTGAAGAAAAAATTAAAGCTTCGAGTTTCATTATTGAAGTATTCTCTGGACAAATTATTGAATGATGCAGAAAGCATCAAGAGAAGATGGAAGGAATACACAGAGTCACTGTTGTTGTTGTTGTTAGGTGCCATCGAGTCGGCACCAACTCATAGAGACCTTGTGCACAGCAGAACGAAACAATGTCCGATCCTGGGCCAACCTCACTACTATTGTCACACTTGAGTCCATCGATGCTGCCACTTGGCCTATCCATCTCGTTGAGGGTCTTCCCCTTTTTTTTTTCTGACCCTCCATCTTACCAAACGTGATATCCTTCTCCAGCGACTGTTCCCTCCTGAAAATATGTTCTAAGTATGAGAGACGAAGTTTGTCCATCTAGGCCTCTAGGGAGCACTCTGGCTGCACTTCTTCCAAAACAGATCCATTGGTTCTTTTGGCAGCCCCTGGCACTTTCAGTATTCTCCTCCAACACCATAACTCAAAGGCATCAATTCTTCTACGGTCTTCCTTATTCACTGTCCAGCTTTCATATTCATATGAGGTTATTGAAAATACCATGGCTTGGGTCAGGTGCACCTTAGTCCTCAAGCTGACATCTTTGCTTGTCAAAGAGTCACTGTACCAAAAGGACATGGTTCATGTTCAACCATTTCAAGAGGTAGCATATGATCAAGAGCCAATGATACTGAAGGAAGAAGTCCAAGGTGCATTGAAGGAATTGGCAAAGAACAAGGCTCCCAAAATTGAGGGAATCAAAATTGAAATCTTTCAAGAAAGTGAGGCGGCACTGGAGGCACTCACTCATCTCTACCAGGAAATTTGGAAGACAGCTATATGGCTGACTGATTGGAAGAGATCCACATTTGTGCCCATTCCAAAGAAGCGGACCCAACGGAATGCGGAAATCATCGGACAATCTCTTTGATATCCCATGTGAGTAAAGTTTTACTCAAGGTAATACAGAAATGGTGCAAGCATACATTGACATAGAACTTCCAGAGGGTCAAATTGGATTCAGAAGAGGATGTGGAATGAGGGATGTCATTGCTGATGTCCAATGGATCTTGGCTGAAAGCAGAGAATAACAGAAAGATGTTTACCAGTGTTTTATGGACCTTGCAAAGGTTTTCATTTGTGGATCATGACAATCTGTGGACCACATTGCGAAGTATTAGTATTCCTGAACACTTACTTGTGCTCCCGAGGAATCGGTACATTGAACAAGAGGCAGTTGTTCAAACAGAACATGGGAACACTGAATAGTTTGAAATTAAAAAAGGTCTGTGGCAGGATTGTATTCTTTCACCATATTTATTCAACCTGTATGCTGAGCAAATACTCCAAAAAGCTGGGTTATATGAAGAAAAACGTGGCATCAGGATTGGAGGAAAACTCATTAACAATCTGTGATATGCAGATGATACAACCTCGCTTGCTGAAAGTGAAGAAGACTTAAAAAATATTTACTGATAAAGATCAAAGAACACTGCCTTGGTATTTATTGCATCTCAATGTAAAGACAAGAAAAATCCTCACGAATGGACCAATAAACAGCATTCTTATCAATGGAGAAAAGATTGAAGTTGTCAAGGACTTCATTCTTCTTGGGTCAACTGTCAACACTCATGGAAGCAGCAGTCAAGAAATCAAACGATGCATTGCATTAGGCAAATCTGCTTCACAAGACCTATTTAAAGTGTTGAAAAAAGCAAAGGTGTCAGCTTGAGGACTAGGTGCGCCTGACCCAAGCCATGGTATTTTCAATAAGCTCATATGCATGCGAAAGCTGAACAGTGAATAAGGATGACAGTAGAAGAATTGATGCTTTTGGGTTACGGTGTTGAAGGAGAGTATTGACAGTGTCGTGGGCTGCCAAAAGAACCAACAGATCTGTGTTGGAAGAAGTACAGCCAGAGTGCTTCTTGGAGGCCAGGATGGCTATACTTTGGACATATTGTCAGAAGAGAACAGTCACTGGAGAAAGGATATCGTGTTTGGTAAGGTGGAGGGTCAGAGCAAAAGAGGAAGACCCCCAACGAGATGGATTGGCCAAGTGGCAGCATTGATGGACTCAAGCGTAACAACAATAGTGAGGTTGGCCCAGGATCGAGCAGTGTTTTGTTCTCTTGTACATAGGGTCGCTATGAGTCAGTATTGACCAATGGTACCTAACAGCAACAATGTGTCCTCCCACTTGATTGCCATTCTCACCTATGGGAATTCAGTCGTTGTGTACTTTCCAATCTCCACTCAGAATTGAAGTTATCACAGGTGGAAGAATATGTATGCGACTGTTCTCAACATTCTGTTTCAGCTCTAGCCTCTTGGTGCTCTCCATTTGGAGCTAAGCTTTACCTGGTATATGAACTGTTTTTGTGTCGTGGGTATCATTTTCATAGTTTAAGGATGAAGAAAACAAGGCTCAAACAAGTTTAATTTAAGGTCACTAGTTGCAAAATGGGAGACTGGTATGACATAGTGGGTTAATGCTCTAGACCACAAAGTCAGTTTAAACTGCAAGGTTGGTGGTTCAAGATATCCAATCACTCCTCAGTAACCCCATACAGGGTTGCTATGGGTCAAAACTGACTTGACAGCACTTAAGAACAACAGCTGCAAAATGGACTTTTGGTTTCTGGCTGTAGGATTAGCACTGGGCTGCTAACTGCGAGGTTCAAATCCACCAACTCTTCCTCAGAAACCCTGTACAGTGTCTCTATAAGTAAAAAACAACTCAACAGCGCTTAATTGTAATAGCTGCAAAATGGCACACCCAAAATTCAACCCAAGACTATTGGACGCCAAAGCTTTAGCACATTCAATCTCAACATGCTGTCTTCCTAAACAGGTGGATATAGGTTGTATATATTTATATTTGTTGTTGCTGTTATTAAGTGCCATTGAGTTGGTTCCAACTCATAGCAGCCCTGTATAGAAAATAATCAAGCTTCAGTAAGGGAAGTCGTTTTACTTCAGTGTCCTTTTCTGTGAGGTCAGTGATTCTCAACACTAGCTGTGTATTAGAACCATCTGGGAAACAGTTTGTTTGTTTTTTAAGTTTAAATAACAACATGAATTGTGATTTTAAAATTCATCTAGGGCTGAGAAGCACTACATTACACTAATTAATCTTTATGGATCTTAAACTTTGGTATACATAAGAATTGGATGTAGAGGAAGGCTTATTTAAACTGTAGATTCTTGAGCCCTGTCGTCACTGAATTTCTATCATTTTGGTTTATAAACATTTGCTGCCATATGCTAAAAAATGTAATACATTTTTCTTCCCAAGACAAATAATCAGTCCCCACTTAAAGAATGGAAGTGACTTTGCACGATAAACAATGAACTGCAAACCACAAGGTTGGCAGTTTGAGCCCACCAGTCAGGCCCTTGGAAGACAGATGATGCTTTCTACTCCCGCAAGGATGTACAGGGACACTAGGAGTCAGAACTGACTCAATGGCATTTAAAAACAATAACAACCTCTCTGTATAAGTTTTTGGTTTTTGTTTTAATCTTGACTCCTTCCTGAGTATAACCTTTGTCTAAGTCAAAAACATGTGAACATTATTTTCTACCTAGGGATTGAAACCTATTTTATAGATAATTTGTTGCTTTAAAAAAAAGAAGAAGAAAAGCAACATTTTAATTGTGGCAAATACGTAATAAACATAACTTTTATTTTTGTATATGTCTTAGACTCTGGCAGCGAGTAACTAGAGCCATAAATGCTAAAGACCAAACTGAAGCTACTCAAGAGAAGTATGTTTTAGAAGAAGCTCAAAGACAAGCAGTCAGAGATCGGAAAACAAAAAATGAAGATTGGGCCTGTAAGTTATTTGAACTCGATCCACTCACAGGAGAATGGCATTACAAGTTTGCCGAGTAAGTAATTTAAAATATTTCATTGCAAACAATATATTGACATTGCCTGCTACTTACAATTTAACAATTATCATTTTAAGACTTTTATTTTTATTCAGTTGTGAAATTTTAAATTTCAATCATGATAAATTTGACTCATGATTGTAATTAGCCTATAAAATAAGGCAAGGATCAACAGATTAAATATGGATAAACCTTAACCTTAAAGTTCAATATTTATAATTATTAATGCAAATCCAACATAAAATAGAAAGTTTTTTAGTTTGCTGTGAGTTATAACTGACTCAACAGCACTTGATGACGACGATGTTAATCATTAAACTAATGGTATTGTGTTTCATTGATGTAGTACCCGGCCATGGGACCCACTTAATGATATGATACAGTTTGAAAAAGATGGTGTTGTCCAGACCAAAGTGAAACATCGCACTCCCATGGTATGTCATAAAAATAATAAATAAATAATAACTGTATTCATTAAGTGTATGTATTTGTTAATCCTCGGACTCTTTGGCTACAAACAATTAAAATTTGTTTCTTCCTTTAATAGTTCTAACAGAATAGACATCTTGGTATATCTCTAAGTATATTGCTAGACTACTTTTGTCATTTTAAACAACTTTGTCACCAGTTTCCTTTAATCTCTAATTGGAACTCACTCTGTAGAACAAGAATATATCTCACCTAAGATGGGAGACTTGAATTTTAAATGTTATAAATTTTATATCTCTAGGACTTGAATATTTATGGTACTATTTCTTTTTAATTTTTTCTAGCTCTTCAGATGTCACATTTCTTCCCCCCACCAAAGAATTAGGTTTATAAAAATATCAGAATACTAGAACGTTTAAATTCATTTTGTCAGCTTAGAAATGAAAATTCTTTTTAATAATTGTCCTTACTAGATTAGTTCATGCACTTAGTTTGGTCATTTACTCAATAAATTATCTTTAATTACTATATTCCAAGGACTTCTTAGTAGTAGATTATGAGCTAAGATTCTGTCCAAGATCCTAAACAGATGGGTAAGAAATTCTCATTAGTCCTATTACCCATTTGTAGTAAGAAATGTAGTAATAGTGGTAGCAATGATAATTCTAACATACAGTGATTAAATAAATATAGAGCAATGGTCTAAGTGCTTTATATCTGTTAATTCTTTTACTTATATCTTTTAATCTTTTACTAGCCATATGAGGATCAGTACTATTAAATACATTTTGTAGGTGTAGTAACCAAAGGCTAGACTTGTTAAGTAATTTGCTCAAGATCAGGATTGGGCAAATAAAATAAAATTGCTAATAAATAAATAAATAAATAAACAAACAAACAAACAGAAGATGCAGTATTGGAGGTAATCACTCGTCTATGCCAAGAAATTTGGAAGACAGCTACCTAGTCAATTGACTGGAAGACGTCCATATTTGTGCCCATTCCAAAAAGAGGTGACCCAACAGAATGCAAAAATCATTGGACAATATCATTAATATCACATACAAGTAAAATTTTGCAAAACGTAATTCAAACATGGCTGCAACAGTACTTTGACAGAGAACTGCCAGAGATTCAAGCCAGATTCAATCAAGGAAATGGAATAAGGGAGATATCATTACTGACATCAGATGCATCTTGCCTGAAAGCAGAGAATACCAGAAAGATATTTACTTGTGCTTTACTGACTACACAAAGGCTTTTGATTGTGTGGATCATACAGACTCTGGACAACATAGTGGAGAATGAGTTTTCCAGAACACTTAATTGTGTTCATGAGGAACCTGTACATAAACCAAGAAGCAGTTGTTCAAAGAGAACAAGGGAACACTAAATGGTTTAATATTAGGAAAAGTGTGCACTAGGGTTGTATTCTTTCACCATATTTATTCAATCTGTATGCTGAGCATAATCTGAGAAGCTGGATTATATGAAGAAGAAAGTGTAATCAAGATTGGAGGAAGATTCATTAACAACCTGTGATATGCAGATGATACAACCTTGCTTGCTGAAAGCATAGAGGACTTAAAATATTTATTGATGAAAATCAAAGACCACAGCCTTCAGTATGGGTTGCACCTCAACGTAAAGAACACGAAAATCATCACCACTGGACCAGTAAACAACATGAAGTTGTCAGAGACTTCATTTTGCTCAGTTCAACTATCTACACTAATGGAAGCAACAGTCAAGAAATCAAACAACATATTGCATTGGGAAAATCTGCTGCACAAATACCTTTTTAAAGTGTTCAAGAGCAAAGATGTCAGTATGAGGAGTAAGGTGCACCTGACCCAAGCTATGGTATTTTCAGTAACCTCATATGCATTTGAAAGTTGGACAGTGAATAAGAAAGACCATGTAAAAATTGATGTATTTCCTCACACCCTATACAAAAACGAATTCAGCATGGATCAAAGATCTAACTGAATCCCAAAATTATAAAGGTCATCGATGAAAAAATAGGGACAAATGTGAGGACACTAATTCAGGGAATACACAGGCTACCAAACATTTTGAAAACTACACAAACACAAGTAGACAAAATAGATGAGTGGGACATACTAAAAATTAAAAACTTATGTGCATCAAAAGACTTCAGCAAAAGAGTAAAAAGGGAACCCACAGAATGGGAAAAAATCTTTTGCAATGACACATCAGATGAGGGACTCATTTCTAAAATATATAAGAAACTACAATATCTATGCAAGAAAAAGATAAATGACCCAATTAAAAAATGGGCACAGGACATGAACAGACACTTCACCAAGGAGGAGATCTGGGAAGCCAACAAACATATGAAGAAATGCTCACGATCACTAGCCATCAGAGAGATGCAAATCAAAACAATGAGATATCATCTCACACCAACAATAACAGCAAAGATAAAAACAAAAAAGCAGAGGGCAGTAAATGCTGGTGAGGATGTGGAAAGACTGGGACCCTCCTACAATGTTGGTGTGACTGCAAAATGGTCCAACTACTCTGGAAAGCAATATGGCGCTTTCTCAGAAGGTTGGAAATAGAAATACCTTACGATCCAGCAATTCCTCTACTTGGTATTTACCCACAAGAAATATGAGCTATAGCACGATTAGATATGTGTACAACAATGTTATAAATAGTATTGTAGCAGCACTATTTACAATAGCAAAAAGACGGAGACAGTTCCATAAACAAACTGTGGTACATACACACAATGGAATACTATGCTACCTTGAAGAACAACAAGGGAGCTAGCTGCAAGCCACCTATTAACATGGATGAACCTTGAGGACATTGTGCTGAGTGAAATTAGCCAGTCACAAAAGGAGAAATACTGCATAAGACCATTATTGTAAAAGACTAAGAAAAAGAACCCACCCAAAAGGGGGGAAAAGAAAACCAAACTATATATATATATATAATTGCTGATCACTGGAATGTATGGGATGAGAGAAGGGGATGGAGGGAGGGAAAGACAGAGCACAGGGTAGGGAATATACACAGGAGAGCCTGGGTGCTGGGGTTGGTGGGGAGGAGGTGCTGGCAATTCACAAGAAGGGGGAGGGGAAAAGAAGAACAAGGCGGATGGGAGAACAGTTAGGCAGGTTCGCATGGGCTAAGTGGGACAGAGGTAAATGGTGATGTATGCACAACCTTGGAATAACAGGGCTTCAGGATACAGGGATTGAGGCATGGTTTGAAAGGGGAAAAGAGAGGAATAATGTTAAGATGCTTGGCTGACTTTTGAATTTTGGTTTCCCTTGCCTAACATTGTGAAGTAGACACTTGGGTTGGGGGCAAGAATAGCCAGAAACATCACATTAGAAAACATGTAAGTGCGTCTTCAGCCTATAACTGACTGGAATACCTAAAAGGGGGCTAGAAATTGCCCAGGCCCTAAATGGGAGGGAGCTATAAATGCAAGAAATGACTGGCTTACAAGCTTTCAAGAGGGAGCCTAGTTCCAGATGGGGCAGGGGTAGGCAGAACCTCCACTGAATGATTTCCAATCTGTTGGGACCAGGCTGGCGAAAGGAACTAGGGATAAGTCTCTTGTTGTACAATAGTGAATAACTGCCATCAGGACTGACTATGAGGGTCAGAAATGTAGAGGCAGTTTTTTTTCTGGTTTTTTTGGGGGGGCGGTTGGCAAAAGGAGAAGAGTGATTGATTTTGCAGCCCAGGAACAGAGGTCCCTGTGACCATGAAGCGAGAAGAGCGTAAAGCGTGACCCTACCCAGAGATGCAGTGAAGTCAGGCATGGAGACAGAGATGATGACGTGGACAGATGGAGTGGCTGGGAACATGGGACTCAGGGAGGGAGAGGAGTTGTTTGCTGACAGCCAAGGGGGTGGGCCTGTGGGGTGTATCTTTTGGTTATTTGACGTTGCATAGAGGGGATTGTAATCATTTCAATGAAATGAAATACGATAGGATGAAGGGGAAGCAGGACAGAGGTAAATAATGATGTATGTACAACCTTGGAACAACAGGGCTGTGGGATACAAGTATTGAGACATGGCTGGAATGGGGAAAAGGTGGGAAATAAGATGCTTGGCTGTCTTTTGAATCTTGGTTTCCCTGGCATGCCATTCTAAAATAGACACTTGAGAGGGAGAGAAAGGAATAACCAGAATTATCACCATAGAAAGCTTGTAAGTCCGTTTTCTGCTTATAACTGATTGGAATACCTAAAATGGGGCTACAACGTGCCCAGTGAAGGAGACTTCCTGTGGAACCTCTGCATTACATAAGACTATAGGTGGAATCCTGAACAGCATCCAGAATCTTCAGAGGTGGGAAATTTCCACTTGAAAGAACAAGCAGACCAGCCTGCCGGAAGAACAGAAGATACTTCTTGAAAGAAAAACCAACAGGAAAAATACAAAACAATATCAGCAGACTGACTGATTACCACAAGAACAAACAAGTGGCTCAGTCAGGAGACATCAAGGCAAGTGGTTGGGTCTCTGCTCAGGGCAAACCTTTTTCTAAGACAAGATGCAATAGGAATATACGCTCTGATTGGTGACCACGTTCGTAACTGATAAGGAGAAGTGAGGGAAAAACAGCAATGAAGCTATGAGCTAAGCCCTACAATGCTCAATAGACATCTGTGAACCCAGGTGGTCGGCCAGCAGTATCGCAAGACCTGGTGACTCTTGGGCCCAGAGTCAGTAACATAGCCACAGAAGACTAAAGTTGAGAGTGAAGCATCCAGCTGATTAGAAGAGAGAGCATATGCATAAGAACACCCACACTTGCAGATAATACCCACTTGACCTGGCTTCAGTGACTGAATGATCAGAGCTCAACTAGAAGAATAAAGAGGAAAAAAAGAGTAATCTAATACAATTTGATGAACTTGACCTACACCTATGGAAGCAGTAGCTCAAAAGAGGGAACAAATCTCAGCGAGGATCATTCTCACCCCCTCCATACATGGAGTGGACAGGGATGCGCAGCTTGTATATTAGCTACCCAGAATGGGGGAACTACAGGGGCAAGAAGTGACTGGCTTACAAGCTTTCAAGAGGGAGCCTAGATCCACACATCATGGAGCAAGGTAGAATCTCCACTGTGTAGTATCCAATCTGTCTAGGAAGGGCTGATGAAAAGAAATGCGGATTGGTGTCTTGTGATAACAATAGTGAATAATTATTATCAGGACTGATTGTAAGGGTTGGAAATGTAAAGGTAGAAGCTTTGTGACAAAAGGAGGGGCGTGATTAACTTTGCAGAGTTCCCTGGGACCATCAGGGAAGGAGAGCGGAGAGCAGAACCCTACCCAGAGAAGCAATGATGCCCAAGATGGAGGCAGAGATGATGATGTGGAGAGATGGAGCAGTTGGGGACTTTGAACCCAGAGAGGGAAAGGGACTGTGTGCTGATGACAGGGGTTAGGCCTGCAGGGTATACCCTTTGGTTGATGATGCATGGAGGGGATTGTAACCATGGCAAGGAAACGATATACGATAGCATGAATGTGAAGCTGATGTTCTCCCATGTAAACGATCATATAATTCACAGTAAAGCATTCTTTTTTTAAAAAGTATTTGAGTTGTGGTGTTGGAGGAGAATATTAAAAGTACCATGGACTTGATAAAAGAACAAAAAAATTTTGTGTTAGTAGAAGTACAGCCAGAATGCTCCATAGAAGCCAGGATGGCCAAATTTTGTCTCTCCTACTTCAGACATATTATCAAGAGAGACCTTTCCCTGGAGAAGGACATCATGCTTGGTAAAGTGGAAAGACAGAGGAAAAGAGGAAGACTCCCAGCACAGATGGATTGGCACATAGCATTCGGCACAAGACTGAGCAGTGTTTCGTTCTCTTGTGCATAGAGTTGCTATGAGTTGGTACTGAGTCTATGGTACCTAACTACAACAACAATTCTAAGTCACAAGTATACTGAATCATTTGAAACCTGATTATAAAATAGTTTTGTTCTCTTTCCCAAATTATTTTGGGATGTAAGGCATTCCAACTCCAAAAAATTTCCAAAAAATATGGGGAAGGCAGAGCTTTATGCCTGGTGTAGCCCTCTCAAGTAATTGATCTTAGATAAAATTCTTCTTATATGTCATTTTATAAGTAGAAGGACACAATGTTGGCTGAATCCAGATCCTACCTGTTTGTTGCGTATTATAGAAATGTTACTATGTAATTTTATTTTATTTTTAAGCACATGAGTAGTATTTTTCAAAGTAATCTCAAGAAGTAACGTAATTGGAGATAACTCCTGCTTGGAACAGTAAACAGGCAAGCATAGAGTTAAAGATTTAAGACCACTAGTTCCCAGTTTTCTAAGTGTATGCATATTTTTCTATTCTGATTTCAGTCTTTTCTCTTGCATTTAGGTTTTTAAATTTAGGACTAATTACCAGAATTGCAAACCTATTAGTAATATAGAATCTAAAGTCAATTATTCTAAGCAAAATTTGGATTTCATAGTTTGATATACTTTTAAATCTTGTGTATGTATTTAAACTTTTCAGTAAGTTTACATAATACTCTTAAAAATAATGTGTATATATATGTTTTATACATACCCAGATATTATTAAAAGTAAGTAAATAATTATTGGAAACCCAAAGTTGGAAACGAGAGGATGATGAAAATACATTACTATTTAACATTTTACAGAAAGTACTAACTACTGCAATTAGAAAAGTGAGGGAAGATATATATTCTTATTTGAGTACCCTGAACAAGCGGTTTTGACAACATTCATTGGTCTTTAATTACAAAATATAGTACAAACTCATGTACCATGTCTTTTTTTTTTCCAGGTTAGTGTCCCAAAACTGAAGCATAAGCCAACCAGGCAACAAAAGAAAGTGGTGAAAGGCTATTCCTCCCCAGAACCTGATATTCAGGACTCCTCTGGAAGTGAAAGTAAAAATATTTATTGCACACTGTTCACTATTAAGAATAAAATCTTTAAAAAAGACATTACAATATTATATTGAATATATGAGAATGGTCTTTCTTAAGAAAATATATGTAAGCAGTTTGGTGGAGGCAGAGATAGATATATTTTTGTGACTAGGTCACAGGTTAAAGCATGGTAAGTGGAAAAAGGAACGACATACAAATCAAGAACCACACTGTAATACTAGTTCTCATACTTTGTTAGCTTCTGAAAAATTGTTGATAGTTCCCTAGACTCAATTCAGAAATCATTTTTGAGCTTTGAGGTCAGTTCAGTACTTCAGAAAAGTTTATGTTTACCAGAATGAAGTCCTTTAGTGTTTAGAAGTCACATAAAAGTAAAAATATCTCAGCATTATGGGCTGCAACAATAAATAACATGGCATTCTTGTTCAACTCCAATAATGTGTTAGTGGTCTTGAACTATTGTTATGTGCCGTGGAGTCGGTTCCGACTCATAGCAACCCTGTACAGGGTTTCCGAGGCTGTAAATCTTTACAGGAGCAGAAAGCCTCATCTTTCTCCTGCAGAACAGCTGGTAGTTTCGAACTGCTGACCTTGTAGTTTGCAGCCCGATTCGTAACCACTATGCTACCAGAGCTCACTAAAGAAGGATTAAAATAATGACTTAGACATTGTAAGACAATAAAAGAACTTTAAATCACAATCCCCATACTAAGTAGAGACGCTCCATTTTTATATATACAGGTAACAGTGCTATTGTTTGATACTGTAGAGTTAGTTCCAACTCATCCAACCCCATGTGCAACTGAACAAAACACTGCCCAGTCCTGTACCATCCTCACAGTTTTTATGCATTTGGCTCATTGTTGCAACCACTGTGTAAGT
The DNA here is from genome assembly GCF_000296735.1 of Chrysochloris asiatica. Taxonomy (NCBI): domain Eukaryota; kingdom Metazoa; phylum Chordata; class Mammalia; order Afrosoricida; family Chrysochloridae; genus Chrysochloris; species Chrysochloris asiatica. The sequence continues at coordinate 7,067,425 of NW_006408688.1, read as the reverse complement.
CATCTTGTTGAGGCTCTTCACCTTTTTCACTGACCCTGTACACATCCATGTGTTGGAAGAAGTGCAGTCAGAGTGCTCCTTGGACACCAGGATGGCCAAACTTCGTCTGTCATACTTCAGACATATTGTCAGGAGGGACCAGTCACTGGAGAAGGATTTCGTGTTTAGTAAGGTGGAGGAAAACCCCCAGCCAGATGGACTGGCAAAATGGCAGCATCGATGGGCTCAAGTGTGGCAACAATTGTGAGGTTGGCCCAAGACCGGGCAGTGTTTGGTTCTGTTGTGCATAGGGTCACTACAACTACATATCCAAGCATGATGTCCTTCTTCAGGACCTGGTTCTTCCTGATAACATGTCCAAGGTACATGAGATTAAGTCTCATCAATTCTTGCTTCTGAGCAGCATTTAGCCTATACTTCTTCCAGTACAGATTTATTTGTTGTTCTGGCAATTCATGGGACATTTAATATTCTTCTCCAACACCATAATTCAAAGGCATGAACTCCTTGTCTGTCTTTTATGCATTGCCCAGCTTTCCCATGCAAAGAGGCAATTGAAAATACTGTGGCTTGGGTGAAGGTACATCTTAGTCCTCAAAATGACATCTTTGTTTTTCAAATCTTTTACAGCAGATTTTTCCAATGCAATTTATTTGGTTTCTTGACTGCTGCTTCCATGGCATTGGTTGTGTTGTTGTTGTTAAGTGCCATTGAGTCAGTTCTGACTCATAGCAACTCTTTATAGGGTTTCCAAGAAGCCACTGATAGGTTTGAACCACCAACCTTGTGGTTAGCAGTCCAGTGCTGTGTTCCTATAATGCCAAACCAAGAGGTCAACATAAAATGAATTCCTTGACAACTTGAATATTTTCCCCATTTATCATGCTGTTGCTTATTGATCCAGTTATTAAAAACTTTGTGTTGAGGTGTAATCTATCCAAAAGGCTACAGTCTTTGATCTTCATCTGTAAGTGCTTTAAGTCCTCTTTACTTTCAGCAAGCAAGGTTTTATGATCTGTGTATCACAAGTCCTTCAATCCTGATGCTGCATTCATCTTCACATGTTATATACTTCAACTTCTCAGGTTATTTGTTCAGCCTGTAGATTGATTAAATAGTGGTGAAAGGATTTTGATTTTAACAACTCTTCTGATTTTAAGCCTTTCATTTCCCCTTATTCTGTTTAAATAACTTGGTTTTTGGTAACGTGTTATCACCTGAAATGGTTGAACATAGACCAGTTCTTTTTGGCACAGTGAATAAGTATTCCTTCTGTCTTCTTTTGATGCTTCCTGTGTTGTTCAATATTTTGCCCATAAAATCCTTCAGTGTTGTAATTCATGATTTGAATTTTTTGAAGTTCTTTTAGCTTGAGAAATGTTGAGTGGTTCTTCCTTTCTGGTTTTTTAACTCCAAGTCTTTGAACATTTCTTTATAATACTTCATTTTACCTTTGCCAGCTGCCCTTTGAAATCTCTCTTCAGCTCTTCATTAATTCTTCCTTATGTTTTAGCTTCTGTTTGTTCAAGAGCAAGTTTCAGAGTCTCTTCTTATAATGTTTTGATCTTTTTTTTCTTTCATATCTTTTTAATGATTTTTTACTTTCTTCATGCATAATGTCATTCCCAAAACTTTTCTGGTCTTTGATTATTATTGTTCAATGCTTAACTGTTCAGTGCACCATTGGGATAGTGTCTAAATTTAGGTGGGATATACCTAAGGTCATATTTTGCCTCTCTGGACTTGTTTTCATTTTCTGCATCTTCACATTCGATTTGCATATGAGCAGTTGTTCTGTGGTCACCTTACTGTGAATGTGATAGTGAGCTTCTCCATTGCCTTTTCCCATAGATGTAGTAGTAGATTTGATTTCCTGTGTATTCCATCCAGTGAGGTATGCATGTGTAGTTGTCATTTATGTTACTGAAAAAATATATTTGGTATAAATTAGTTGTTGGTCTTGCAAAATTCTACCATGCAGTGTCCAGCATCATTTCCATAACCAAGGCGTAATTTTCCAACTACTGGTCCTTCTTTATTCATATTCAAATCAATAGTAATTATCAATGCTTCTTGATTCATGTTTGATCAATTTCAAATGACAGGAGTTGGGTAAAAGCTTCTATTCATCTTTGGCATAACTGATGGGTGTATGAATTTGAATAATAGTCATATTAATTGGTTCCTTGTAGGCATATAGGTACTGCTCTATTACTAAGATAGTTGTGTTTCAGGATAGGTCTTGAAATGTTCTTTTTGAAAATGAATGTGATGCTGTTCCTCTTCAATTTGTCATTCCTGGTATAGTAGACCGTTTGATTTTCCATTAAAAATGGCCAGTATCAGTGCATTTCAGCTCACTAATACCTAGAATATTGATCTTTATTTATTCAAGTTCATTTTTGATGACTTCCTGTGTTCCTAGATTTATACATTGAACATTCCACATGCCAGTTATTAATGGATGTTTGTTACTATGCTCATTTTGAGTCATGCCTCATGAGCAAACAAAGGTCCTAAAAGCTTTACTCCATCCACATCGTTAAGATCCACTCTACTTTTTTCCTTAGTTGTATTTTGCTGCCTTCCAGCTAAGGGGCTCATTTTCCTTTACCGTCTTAGACAGTGTTTTGCTGCTATTCTTAATGTTTTCACTGGCCATTTTTTTCTAAGTAGACCATCAGGTCCTCCTTAGTAGGCTGTCTTATTCTGGTGGCTCTGGTGAAACCTGTCCACTCTGGTGACCCTGCTGGTATTTTGAAATACTGGTAGTATCCAA
>NW_006408688.1:7057330-7064261 GCF_000296735.1 Chrysochloris asiatica | reverse complement strand
CCCGATTCGTAACCACTATGCTACCAGAGAATAGTAGAGGTAAATAAATGCAAATAAAGGTAATTCATAGATAATAAATGGCAAAGGAGACTTTAATGTAGTTTAATACTATTTCTTAGAGGAAATCTGATAAATTATTAGGATTTCTAGTACATGACTGCATTCTAGGTCATGGGTAAAAAGGGAGCTACTAAATCCACACTCTCTATCTACTTTACTATGTTGCATATAACCAGCTGACATTTATTTAGCCAGATTGATACACACATCTTATGATAACCATGTAAAATATGCCCATTATTATCCCTATTTTACAAATGAGAAAGGTGAGATTTGGAAAGAGCTTAAGTAAAATCTGAATAGAAATGGAAAAAAGGGCACAGTACAAGAAGGGATTTGGAAAAATGAGAACACTGTTCTGGTTGACAGTACAAATTTGTAGAGGAAGTATCAAAATTGATACTAAGTTTTAAAGATTAGATGACTAAGAAAATAGATATATTATTTAATATTAACAATAAAAGCTTAATAGAAGGTTTAAAAAATGGACTACTTCAGATGTAGGCAAATGGGTTAGAGACAGAAAAGAGTATTACCGTCCCCAACCTAACATATATTTATTAATGAACTATTTTTATTGTAATTAATAAAAGAACAAGGATGATGCTACCTAAAATTTAATTTGTGGTTGTTCTAAATAAATTTTGTAGTGTTCTAGTTTTAAAATAATATATTTGAAACTTCAAAAATTTAGATTATTTATATTATTACACTAACGTCTAATTGATGAAAATAATACCCAGAGAAGTTTTTTTAACACAGAAATCAGATTGTTATGTAAATTGTATTTATGATTAAATATATTCAGGTTTTCATCTCCTTAATTCTAAATGTCTCTTTAGCTCAATCATTGAAACCAAGTACAAGAAGAAAGAAAGGGATAGAACTGGGAGATATTCAAAGTTCCATCGAATCTATAAAACAGACACAGGAAGAAATTAAAAGGTAACATATACTAACAGTGATAGTATAGTAGTTAAGAATCCTGTTACCAGGAAATCATTTGCTAATTTGACATTTCTGTAACATTGCTAAGGTATAAAACAGAATCTTAGTCTCTATCACCTGATGACTGAATCACAAAATTCATCTGAACACTAGCTTATTTTAAGGACTTTATTTATTTTTTGTTTTAACTCTCATTCACAGGGTAATGATTTCTGTAAAGGTAGAATTGGATTCTCTTTCTTATTGCTATAGAAATTGAATAGTCTTTCTTATTACTTATTACTGTAGAATTGGATTTTCCTATTACATCAGTAATAAGAGAGTCTTTATTACATGAGTAGTAAGAGAGTAATAAGGAGTCCTGGTGTGTACTGTGGGTTAGTGCACTGGACTGCAAAATCTGTTTGAACCCCAAGGTTGGTGGTTCAAACTCATCAGCTGTTCCATGGAAACCCTATACAAGGTTGCTATGGGTCAGAAATGATTTGACAGCACTTAACAACAACAATAAACATAATGTAAGCTCATTTAATAGTTAAAATAACATTTTACTTGTTTAGCATGTGAAATGCCTATAGAGAATACTGTAAGTTGTTGAGTGCCATCGAGTCAGTTCAGACTCATAACTACCCTGTATCAGTTTTCCAAGGAACATCTGGATATCATAAAATCTGTGGTGTTAATTCTTCCCCTTGGAGAATTTTTCTCCACCTCTATACCGATATCTTTATTTATTTAAAAATCTCAATGGGTCAACTAACAATGTTATTTTTGTTGTATTTTAAAACTGTTAGAAAAGGTGATGTGTTTCTTCATCATGTTTTAATCATTATTTGATGCATATTATTAAGTAATGTTTGATGCAGGATGCAGTATAAAAATAGATAAATAATGGTGGCTTCATATACCTGTCTGTTCAGGTTGTAATAATTGACTGAAGTAGTTAATGTAATTAAGTGTTTTATGACCATATAATAGCAAATTATGAATTCTGTGCTAACAGTTTTGACAAATCATTATAACATTTATTGCTTATTTTTGTAGAAATATTATGACTCTTCGAAATCATTTCGTTTCAAGCACACCTGCTACAGATTATTTTCTGCAACAAAAAGACTACTTCATCATTTTCCTACTGATTTTGCTTCAAGTAATAATAAACTTCATGTTTAAATAGAAGTTCTTTACAATTGAATCAATGAACTGGAATGATCAGATTTGGCCTGGGACCAATGTTCAAGTTTGGTTTGGTCTTTATTAAAACATCACAACATTTCTAAAACAAAAAACCTTAGAGTTCAATGTAGAGGTATTGACCTTTTATCCTTAACCTGAAACAAGAGCTATCATACTTGGTTACTAAATTGAGCTGTATGTTAAGTGCCAGAACATTTCTTGCTTTTGTGAGTGTGTCTACATGTGAATGTAATAAATCCACATGTATACACAGTTGTCTCTTATGTACTCTTATCTGGCAGTAGTCTTTGTATTCTATAGTACATTCTGAGATATATCGTTCACATTGCTCATACAAAGATGCTATCAATCTTATAAATAAATACATGTAATCTATTTTCTTCATAAAACAGGCACAGAACTTTTAATAAAGAATTACAGAATGAGTAGTAGACATAAATAATTCAGTATGCTGTACTGTTTTTTAAAAAATCATTTTCAAAGCATCCAGATAAATTGCCTAAAGACAGTGAGAAAAGAGTGTGACTGGTCAAAATTGATCTATCGAGAAAGATAGATGGCTAAATGTTTTTGAAAAAGTTTACACAGATTTTTTTTAATCTCTAGAATTTAATATTTATACATACAGATCAATGTTGGTATGTGTATATCAATGTAAAAAACTGGTATGAAGCTACATTGTTCTTTCTTATCATACTTATATGATACCATCTTAAAAACTTGCTAAAGAAAAGTATGAATGGTCAAAGTAGATTACTGGTCTCTTTTCTTAAGTCATCTGGTCTATAACATAGGTCATATTCTAGAGTAAGGCATAGAAAATGCTTATAATTCATATTTTCTCATTAACTGCTTATTTTCTCTCATTTGAATGTCAGTGTGTCAGTGGATAAGTAGAATAGAAAAAATCGTAGCCAATTTTTGTACTTCAAAAGCCAAAAAGAGAAAGGCGATAAGAAAAGACAGTTATTCCATGTGGTAGCATTTATTTATACAATATAATTGGTTTCTTAATATGTGCAATAAGTTGAGCATCTAAAAGAGTGTCGTGGTCATAAGTTTACTTCTTCCTTATCCCACTGTGTTCATTAAGTTCATTCTGTGACAAAACCACAGTGTTTCCTGATTCCTTTTGTTTAGGCACAGGCGACCTTTTTTCTAAAGATTATTTTGGGTTTTATTCTGTTTTTCAGATTGATATTTTGACTTTTTGTTTTTTACATAAATTTTTATAATCTTAAGAAGCAATTTTTGCAAATATAGTTAATTAGGAAGATAAACTATCTTATAATACTGAAAGTATTTGTTTTAAAATGGCTATTAATAAAAATTAAAGTCAAATAAAGAATAATGACTCTGGCCACATTTGCCTTTGACAGAAAAGAGACTGTGAAAAACTAGTAAAAATTACAGTCAATTGGGTTGCCATGATAAATATAAAATCAGATGATGATTGCTAAATTATGGAAATTAAATGTAATAAAAAGCCTCTTTTTTCCCTAACCAACATGGCAATCTTAGGTATAAAATTTATTTGACCCTTAGGCTTCAATGAAGAACTGTTGGCATCATATATTGTTGGCAAAACAATACTGTATTCCAGGTGTAGATTTGAAAATATTTTTAAGTTGATTAAAGCATAAATAAGATATACCTATATCCAGTATTTTTATGACTACAGTAGTAGGGGTGATTTTTTTGGTTGCATTTCATATTTTTGTTACTACAGTTTTTGTACTCACATTCTGTTACAAATGTACTACTCAACTGCATATTCATGATATATATTTTGTAAATATTGTACAACTAGATCTTTTCATGGTTTAAATTACTGTTAATTTATCTATATTATATATAACTTGATTGGCTGATCACAAAAATTATTTCATCATTACATCCATAAATTTTTTTTTGGTGGTGACCCACCTTGGGGTTTTGGTCTTACCTATGTATGTTGTTTTCATCATGTCCACATTGTGTTTTATTTGTACAACTGTCTTGTAAGACTGGAAAAGTAGTTATTTTCTTTATTGTTAATTTTCTTTTTAGGGCAGATGTTAGAATTCTTACTCAAGGAGTCAAAAACGATTTCATGAGGAAGAGTATGGTTACTGTTATGGATCGAATCATGCCCCCCAGAAATGTGTTGTAAATGCTAACCTTTATGGGGATGGTTATAATTCCATTTGGGAATGAGTTGTCTTTGTTGTGTTAATGAGGCTGGTTTTGTGTCGGCTGTATTTTGAGTCTATCTATTTTGAGATATAAAAGAGATTAATAGAAGTGAACAGAGCAGAGATGGGGGACAAGAGATGCCAAGCCACATGACGATTGCCCAGCAACAAAAACCTCAGAAGAGATCAAGAATTCCTCCAGAGAGGGAAGAAAGGCTTCCCCTAGAACCAGCACTCTCAATTTGGACTTTCAACCTCCTAAACTGTGAGAAAATAAATTTCTGTTTGTTATATCCACCCACTTGTGGTATTTCTGTTACAGCAACATTAGAGAACGAAGGCAGTTACTCATGACTGTTCCTTAGATACTAAAAGCACACATATAATCTGATTGTCTGCTTTTAGCTGTATGAGTTCCTGTGAACTGAACACAAAACTCAGGAATTGGTGGTTTTGCTACAGATTAATGCTCATTGCTTATAATAAGTTTAGGATTTGAATCCTTTAAAATACATCATTAATTTTGTATTTAGCCATAATATGTAATTGACTTTGAATTTTTTTACCTGGGATTAATCTTTCTTCATACATGAATTCATCAAAATTATTTGAGTTGTTTGAGGCCCAGGATGATTCCAAGTATTTAAGACCTTATGCCCAGTTTTTGTTTTTTTTTCCTTTGATCACATTTTATTTTCTCACTTGAAAATTTACTTAATTATTGACATGGGAATTTTCCTTCTTAGCTGTTAAATGTACTGTGCCTTCATTTATTCACTATTTAATGAGATGTAACTCTAGATGTAGGAAAAGATAATAGGGCATGTGAATTGTTAAGTAAGTTTCAGCAATAGACATTTTTCTTGTCTTTCATGTCACTATTTTTGTATCACTTATAAAAAAGTACCATGTAATCTTTGTCATAGCTTTAAATCAGCCACTTCATTCCATTGAAAATTTGGACTTGTAAAATACAACCTTCATGTAGTATTCATGCTTTTGTGCCTTTAAGAAAATCTTTGTCACTTTTATGTTACAAAACTTTAATATGATTCAAATTGTTCATAGGCTTGTCATAAGAGTGTCATTTCTTTGTGTTACTTTATTTCCTTTTATATAGCAAACAATAATGCTGTACTTTTATATGGGTTTGTTTACTTGCCGATTTCAAATATATTCTCCACTCTCAGACATCATTGAAATAGACTTGTCAGATTCTCTGAGTATTGTAAACAGTGCCTTTTCAATGGAATTCACTGTTTTGGGCATCAACTTGTGCCATATACACAAAATTTTGTGGGAGGAAGTTTTAACTTTTTGAAGAATATCTTAGATATTTAAGAAAACAAATGTTTAAAATTCACTTTTTCCGGTGTTTAACATTTATTGTAAATCAACAACGAATACATTTTTGGTTTGGGTTTGGAATGTAGTGATGACGGCCTTATTGATGAGTCATATGACACTAAAGATCACTGCAGATCATTTCAATTATGTTAAATGTACAGAAATAAAATGTTAAACTTAAAATTTATACTAAACTTTTCATTTTGAACCAATAGGGGAAAATCCCACAGAAACCAATACATTTGCATTTAAATATCATATTTGATTAAGTAGAAAATACATTCTTTAAAATGTGTATATAACCTGTCACTATTATGTAATTTGATTTCATTTGGTTCTACTTACAGTGTGAATTTAACATACTTAATTTACCCTTTAAATTTTAACATACTGTGTTTGTTAATTTTTAATTGAAGATTGACTGTTAAAATTATATAGGACAAGTTTCTCCTTAATGAGATTTTGACATATTTATAAGAGCCACAAGAAATTTATGACAAAATGAATGTGAATATACTTGCTCAAACATTTAAAATTTTTTCTTTTAATTTATCAAAATTAGTTTAGCATAATACTAAAAATTTTCATTTAAGGGAAATGTTTGAACTGAAGAGCCACGGATTTTTAGTTGATTCTTTTTTCCACTTTTTTTAGCATGCTAATTATATAAAACCCACTGCCATTAAGTTATTTCCATCTCATAGTGACCCTATAGGACAACTGCTTCCTATGGTTTCTGAGACTAAGAGTGGACAGACCTATGCTTCTCCCAAGGAATGGCTGGTGGATTTGAACTGCTGACCTTGCAGTTAATAGTCCAGATGCTTACTCCACTGTGCCACCAGGGATAACTGTATATTTAAGTTAAACCTTCTGGTTAGTGGCCATTTATAAACTCAAGCACTACCACTGTTCAGTTTTGTATGAAATAGAAGTATGTTATCTACATTGTAAGTGTAGCACACTTACAAACTCTTTTCCCTAAGGTGCATAGTAAATGTACGGTAGTCATAGGTTCCTGTTTTGTAATGTATTACATTTCTAATCTATTGTTCCTAACCTATTATAAATGTTTGCAGAGATGAAATGAATTTTTAATGAACTGTATAATTATGCTGAGTTCTAGAAGTAGATATTCTAAATAAAAACTTAAAAACAGATCTAAAAGACCACTGAATGTAACATATGGTGACTAAATTATATTG
>NW_006408688.1:7056305-7057075 GCF_000296735.1 Chrysochloris asiatica | reverse complement strand
TTTTATTGTGAATTGAGTAAAAGTTATTCCATAGATTTTAAATGGCTGGTTTTTCAGAAGTAGATCAGCAGACTTTTCTGCTGAAGTGACTCTGGGTGGACTTGAGCTTCCAACCCCCATTGCTTAGAAACTAAGCATGTTAACCATTTGTACCACCCAAAACCAAACCATACTATTCCACTTGATGAAGTTCAAGAAGCCATTCTTCCCCTCCCATTGCCCTTTGCCTTCCATTCTTGTTCTCCGTCATAGTCCAATTACTTCTAACTGATAGTTTCTTCAATTTTATTAATTAGGGAGGGAGAAAGAGAAGGCCTAGGGTTTCTCTTATTTTATGCATAGGATTAAGGGGAAAGGAAAAGTTGGTTTAATTTCACTGCAACATCTACAAAATAAAATCTTTTTTTACTAATATTGATCATTTTGCTAATATTGGTCTCTAACAGGTGTTAGGCTAATCTAATCTTCTCCACATTATATAATATCCCTGTTCTTGGAACTGTGAGCCAGGAGAGTAGTAGCCTGCCAGAATAATAGGTAGGTATACTACAAGAATCTCTTCAGTGATTTCTGTATGCTAAGCACAATGTAAAGTGTTTTATAAACTTTCTAAACCTTTTCGAAACTCTGAGATTTTTCTTTTATACTAATATTTCCACTAAAAATTATGTATGTCTATATATATATAGTTGTTGTTGTTAAGTGCTGTGGAGTCAGTTCCGACTCATAGCGACCCTGCACAGGGTTTCCGAGGCTGTAAATCTTTACGG
>NW_006408688.1:7048295-7055877 GCF_000296735.1 Chrysochloris asiatica | reverse complement strand
AGAAGAATTGATGCTTTTGAGTTATGGTGTTGGAGGAGAATATTTAAAGTGCCGTGTGCTGCCAAAAGAACAGATCTGCTTTGGAAGAGGTGTGGCCAGGGTGCTCCTTGGAGACCAGGATGGCCAGACTTTGTCTCTCATACTTAGGACATATTGTCTGGAGGGACCAGTCACTGGAGAAGGAAATCATGTTTGGTAAGGTCAGAGAAGAAGAGGAAGACCTCCAGATGGATTGGCAAAGTGGCAGCATCAATGGGCTAAAGCGTGGCAACAATTGTGAGGTTGGCCCAGGATCGGGTAGTGTGTTTTGTTCTGTTGTGTATAGGGTCGCTATGCCCCTAACAACAACAGTAAACCCAAGCCATTGTAGTCCTAGTGTGGTGCTGTGGGTTAATGGGCTGGATTGTAAAGTAGGTTTGATCCTCAAGGTCGGCGTTGTGGCGCTGTAGGATATGCACTGGACTGTTAACTAAAAGGTTGGTGTTACAAACCCACTTAGCCACTTTTCAGAAATGCTGTGAGTCGGAACTGGCTTGGCCACACTTAGCAACAACATCGATGTAGTTAAGTGACGTTAAGTCTTGACATCCATCGCCACTGCTTTAAAAATAGAGTAGTGGCAGAGCCCGCCAAAAATGTGCCAGAGTCCTCTGCGGAATGTACAAAAGCAAGGCTTTCCTCATCTGTCCAGCATCCTGAAACACTTTTCGTAACAGAAGCCTTGAAAGCTAGTGGTGGTATGTGTGTAGAGTATGCCAGCAGCCAAGGCAGAGGTTTTGCTGCAAAACAAGGCGCTGTTTTGTTGGAGGGGAGGGAACGAGCATTTTGCCCCAATGCCTCTTTCTTCCCTTAGGAAGTTTCCTACAAACCGGCAAGGATTTGGAGGAAGCTGAAGCCAAGAGAGGTGAACTATTTCGCCTAAGGAACCCAGGATGGGTGGGGGGCTAGGATTTCGTTCTAGGTACTGTTGTTGGGCAAATCCTTCAGTTTCTTCTCCGCCTATTGGGCGGACCGCTCTATCGCGCTGAGCTGCAGAGCTTTTCCGTCGAATGGAAGCGTAGAGGAGGAGGGACAGCCCAACCAAAAAGGCGCGCTGGCGGGGATTCCGGTATCATCCCGCCCTTTCCGCTTCCGGCATCGCTTTGCCTCCTGGCGGTCTGGGTGTTACCGGAGCTGGCAGCCGGAAGTGATCGAGACCGGAATGGCTATGCCTGCTGTGGGGTCTGTGAAGCTGGCGTTGCAGGTTGCTGAGGTGCTGGAAAGTATCGTGAGCAAGTGCATGGGCCCCGAAGGGCAGCAAGTTCTGTGTACGAAGTCCACCGGCGAGGTGCTGCTCAGCCGAGATGGAGGCCGCCTCCTGGAGGCGCTGCACTTAGAGCATCCCATAGCCAGGTACACGCTATGTAACCTGTACATGCTATACAACCTGCACACGCACGCGCGCACACACACACACACACACACACACACACACACACACCCACCACCACCACCACCACCACCACCACTCCCCCCCCTTATTCTGGTTGGGACCAGTGCCTACTAGAGATTAGAGTTCTGCTGCCGGGAACATTCCCGGTCCCCAAATCATACCCATTCCCAAGAACACTTTTTCTGTACGCTGAGCCCTAGAATTACGGAGTAGAAGAAAACTTGACGCCCTGTGAAAGCATATTTTAACTTGGTTCTGTTGTAAGCCAGCACTTTGCAAATCTGAGATGCTGTATTTGTTTTTTATACAGGTTGTTGGTGGCATGTGTTTCCAGTCATCTCAAAAAAACTGGAGATGGTGCTAAAACGTTTATTATCTTTCTTTGCCATTTGCTCAGAGGGCTTGATGCAACCACAGACAAAGAAACAGATGCTTTAGTTTCTGAAAATACTCAAGCCCATGGGAGGCATTGGAAAAATTGTTCTCGGTGGAAATTTGTTTCTCAAGCTCTTGTAAAGTTTCAGACACAGATATTGGACTACTTTATGGACCAGTGCTTAAGTAGACACTTTCTGTCCATCTTTTCTTCATCCACTAAAGAGAAAACATTATGTAGGAACTCTATAGAGTTGCTCTTAGAAGCATATTTTTGTGGACGAGTTGGGAAAAATAACCACAAATTTATTTCACAGTTGATGTGTGACTACCTTTACAAGTGTATGGCTTATACAAGTGGGATTGAAGAAGTATTTGAGTTAGTGGATGACTATTTTGTAGAATTGAACATTGGTGTCCCTGGCCTTCCTGTTTCAGATTCCAAAATCATAACTGGACTTGTGCTACACAGAGATTTTTCTGTGTACTGCCCAGCAGACGGTGACGTAAGAATAGTGATAGTTACAGAAACCATCCAGCCTTCTTTTTCAGAATCTGGATCAGAGTTTGTTCTTAATTCAGAAGCACAATTTCAGGAATCTCAATTTTGGATTATGGAAAGGACAAAAGCAATAATGAAATATTTACAGAATCAGAACATCAAATTGCTCCTCTCTAGTGTGAAACAACCAGATTTAGTTACCTATTATGCAGATCTGAATGGAATATCAGTGGTGGAGTGTTTATCAGCAGAAGAAGTTTCTCTCATTCAGAGAATCGGTGGTCTTTCTCCTTTTGTACTACCACCCATCTGTTCACAGCATGAAATCTCTAACACTGCCTTAGTGAATTTTTGTAAGCCCCTTATCATTAAATCCAAAAGGTATGTTCATCTTGGCTTAATTAGCACATGTTTATTTATACCACACTGTATAGTTCTTTGTGGACCAGTGCACGGACTTGTTGAACAACATGAGGATGCTTTACGTTCAGCATTTAAAATGCTTCGGCAGTTGTTTAAAGACCTTGATCTAAGTTACATGACACAAACCATCAACCAAAATTCTACACCAAGTCCTCTTATTTGTAATAGTAGAGAAAGTGAACTGTTTGAAGAAACTGGTAATGATTCAATACAAAGACTGTGTAGGGACCCAGTTGTAAAGAACAAAGATGAACTGGCAATTGTTGAAACACATTTAATATATTCAAATTTGGAGATTCCAAGTGTAGAGTTAGAAACACACATCCCATGTTCAACACCACAACTTATACCAGTAGATACATACCAAACAGATGACACACTGAGAGGTTTATCTCAAAACAAAACCAGAATGCATAATCGTGAACCATTAATTCCGAGTAAGTCCACTGACCGCCCAACAACACAAAACACTAAAATAGAAATGTCTTACGAAAATGTACAGGTCAAAAAAAGTGTTGGTATGAGGAACACATTACCACTAAGTTGTAAGTCACTGGAGAGTTGCAATTCCTCATCTATATCAGCAGGTTGTGTTTTACCTGTGGGTGGTAATTTTGAGATCTTGTTACATTACTATCTAATCAACTATGCCAAAAAATGCCAGCAATCTGAGGAAACTGCAGTTAGTATGATAATAGCTAATGCACTTTTAGGCATTCCCAAAATCCTTTATAAGTACAAGAAAGGAAAGTACAGCTTTCCACAAATATATGTAAGAAGTTTATATGCACTGCAAACCAATCAACCCATGGTATGCACTCAAACAGGCTTAGAATCGGTAGCTGGTAAATATCAGTTGCTAACTTCAGTTCTTCAGTGTTTGGCAAAAATTTTAACCATTGATTTAGTAATCAATATTAAGAGACAACCTCAGAAAGTTTATGAGCAAGATTCAGAAGATGAACTGTGAAATTGAAAGTTTATTTTTAATCCATGGTGCTTTGGGTTAATGCACTCGATTGCAATGCCAGTTTGAACTGCAACGTCTGTGGTTCAAGCTCACCACCCGCTCCTCAGAAACCCAATACAGGGTCGCAATGGGTAGGAACTGTCTCAACTGCACTAGACAACAACAACAAGATAAAATAAAGCAGGTATGTGACCTCTAATTTTCAAATTAATTCAGTCTACTTAGGAAAAAACATGACTTAAAAATTATACAAAGCTTCCAGGTAGGGGAAGCCAAGACCTAGCTAAGCATGTCTTTTTCTTCCCTCTCCCATGTCTCTGTTTCAGCTGTTATTCTGTGTGTTTGGGGGAGTATTTCTTTAGATCTCTTCCATTTTACTTTTCTCTTTCTTTTTTCTCTCTTCATCTTACCTCCACCTTTCTGGGTTTAACTCAGAATCTTTTATCTCAGATTTGAGTGAGGTTTTAATGTTTTCGTTGTTGATAAAACATGTTATCTGCCTCATTTGAAATAATGTATTTTCCCTATTAGTAATTAATACAGCAGTGAGTAAAATGTTTAAATTATTTTTCTCAAGAAGAATTTCCATCTAATTATATTTTACTATTATGTGGCCCCTGGTTTTATTACATTTTATGTGTAATTGCCTGCATAGATTTTCCCTACCCTTATACCATTCAGTATATGGTACCAGAAATCGGATTTTGTGATTTGTGAACTTGAAAGTCAATACCAGAAACTTTGAAATCCATATTTTCATGTTTTCCTGGCAATGAAACTTGTAAAGAGAATTCATGTACTTGCCTGTTGTTCTTATTTTTGGCACACAGCTAGAGTTCAGTAGTAACAAATAATTTGAGAATTATTAATTCTAACATGAATTTGCAAGTGTATTTTTGTTTAAAAAATGTATAAATACAGATAATACTTTACATATAGCCTTAGATACAGACAGCATCTTTGAACTTTACATTCTCTGGTAACACCTATAACAGTGCTGTGTTTATACTATGTATTCAAAAGTACTTGTTGAATAAAACAGCATTATCTTTTATCCATTCCTCTAAACACATTATTTCCAATTTACAAATTGAACTAATTTTTATTGAGTGCTTACTGTGTTCTTTGTGCCATATACTGAATATACAGTATTGAACAAAACATAGTTTTTGTACTCATGCACCTTTCTCTGACGTTAATAAATATGTGACAGTTACTTGGATTGGAGTTGAATTTAGGAAAATTGATCAAAACAAATTTTAATTACAGTTAAACTTGAATATGGTATGGCACTGTGGGTTAATGTGTCAGACTACAAAGTCATTTGAACCACAAGGTCGACTGTTCTAAGCTCACCAACTGCTCCTTGAAAACCCTATACAGGGTGTCTATGGGTCGGAACCAACTCAACGGCACTTAACAACAACAATAATGTATTTGGAGTCCTGGTATGGCACTGTGGATTAATGCACTAAACTCAAAATTGGTTTGATCTGCAAGGTCGGTGATTCAAGCTCACCAGCTGCTACTTGGAAACCCTACACAGAGTCACTATGAGTCGGAACCAACTCGACAGCACTTAACAACAACAACAAAAATAATGCATTTACCATAAACATTTTCCACTGGACTACTAACTAACCTGAAGTGATTCAAACCTATTCAGCAATGTGGAAGAAAGGCTTGGTTATTGGCTTCCATGAAGAGTATAGCTAGGAAAAGCCTATGAAAGCAGTTCTCTGTAACTTACAGGGGGCCATAAGATAGAATTAATTTGATGGAAACAGGTTTGGTTTTTTAATTTTATTATTAATGTATTTTAAAACTGACATTCTATCATACAATGTCGCATCAACTTTTACAGTATGTATAATTCCAGATGTTTCAAGTTTGTCATAAAATATATTATTTGATTTCTGTGAACATGGAGAGAATAAATTTGCTCTATATTTTATATTGCGGGTAAAAGATGATGCTTTCTGCACGGTGAAGCTTTACAGCCTCTGAAAGTATACAGGGTCACTATGAGTCAGAAACAACTCGATGGGACTTAACATTTCTTATATTGAATTCTGCAAAAACCATATGGAACCCATCTCTGACTTCCCCTGACTTCACAAAGGGGAACGAAAATCACACTCAAAGTCATCCCAAGGCTGAATCCTATGAAGCAGAGGTCAGACATGCTTCTACCCCACAAACTTCTTTACTCTGACATCACCCATTCCTCCACCAGCACTCTATGCTTTACACCTGGATTTGACAATCCATTGCAATGGATACAAAGAACTCATAACAATACTCACAATTATTGGATTTATTAGGGAAATGAATAGGGTACAATTCAGAATCAAAACTAACTCAGCATACAACAGTTCTCTAGTCATGAAGGCTTCTTATCTGCCATCCTGCAGGCACTCTTCAATCTTTTTCAGCCTCTCAGCCATGTGGTCCGTTGGCCTTTCTTTTAGCCTGTGAATGCCCAAAGGGCACAGTCTTTAAACCAGCCTCCTAGGACTGTAGGTACTCAGCTTTACTCTGTCCATGGGCCAAAGCCCAAAGTTTCTCTGTCTTTCCATGCCACTGCCTCTGCTGTTGCCTCCACTATGGTCTCTGATTTTTCTCCACGTAGGGGTCTCATAATGTCACTCATGGTCTTTCTCCTGGATGGTCCTGTGATCTTCCATCTGCTTCTGAGATGGCTTCTGTTAAACCTTGCAGGAATGTGGAGACTATAAAGGCACGAAGTGAGTGGCTTACAAGCTTTCAAGAGGGAGTTTTGTTTCAGAGTGTGTGGGGGAAGGTAGAATCCCCACTGAATAGTTTTCATCTTGACTAGACTGGTCTAGTGAAAGGACATAAGGATAGGATTCTTATGATTCAATAGTGAATAATTGTTATCGTGACTAATTGCAACTGTCACAACTGTAAAAGATGTAACAAAAAGGGGGAATAGTTAATCTTACAGTCCAGGAACAGAGGACCCTAGAACGATCAAAGGAGCATGAGCGGAATGTGGGACTTTATCCAGTGAAGCAGTTACACCAGAGATGGAGGGAGAGATGAGGACACGGAGAGAGAGAGCAGCTGAACACTTTTTGTTAGGTGCCATCAAGTTGAAACTGACTCATAGCAACCCTATGCACAACAAATCAAAACACTGCCCAGTCCTGGGCCAACCTCATAATTGTTGCCACACTTGAACCAATTGATGCTGCCACTTTGCCAATTCATTTCACTGAGGGTCTTCCTCTTTTTTCTCTGATCCTCCACCTTACCAAACATGATATTCTTCTCAAGCCACTGGTCCCTCCTGACAATATGTCCAAAGTATGAGAGATGAAGTTTGGCCATACCTGTGGCATAGCTTTCAGAATCACAGCAACTCACAAGCCACCACAGTACAACAAAATGACAGATGAGTGGTGGAGCTGAAGACTAGACTCATGGAAAGAGAGAAAGGCTGTGTGCTGGCAGCCAGGAGGCTGGCTTGCAGAATGTGACCTTTGGTTGTTTAAATGATTGCATATTCCTAAGTGTTTTTGTGTACATCCAAAAAATAACAGGAATAGAAGCAAATACTATTGAAGATGCATGGAGGAGATTGTAATCATTGCAATGAAACAATGAGTGTGAAACCGATGTTCTCCCAAGTAAACTATCACTCAGTTCACAATAAAAACTTTATATATGTGTGTGTGTGTGTGTGTGTAACCTAGCTGGAGGGTAAAACAAGCAATTGCAACCTTAGAGTCCTGTATACCTTATTTGCTTGGTGCCACCAAGTCACGTGGTAGGAATTAAGACTTTGGATCAAAAAGCCATATCAAGTAAATTCAAGGCACCACAAATTCGTAAAACAAGGAAGCTACTTTGAAAA
>NW_006408688.1:7038643-7048035 GCF_000296735.1 Chrysochloris asiatica | reverse complement strand
ATATATATATATCTTGCTCTGGTAGTGTAGTGGTTATGAATCGGGCTGCTAACTTCAGGGTCAGCAGTTCGAAACTACCAGCTGTTTTGCAGGAGAAAGATGAGGCTTTCTGTTCCTGTAAAGATTTACAGCCTCAGAAACCCTGTGCAAGGTCGCTATAAGTCGGAACCGACTCCACAGCACATAACAACAACATATATAGATATTTATATATGTATAATTTTGTTTTATTAAATATTCCTCCATCATTAAAGGCATTCAAAGACTTTTTCAGACATGCCCAATGCCTTGCATATGGTAGGCATTTAATAGCTGTAGCCTAGTCCAGGAGCCTGTTTGTAACCCAGGGACTGAATCTTTGTATGTTCAGCACATGTCTGATATATGATACATAATTTTGTTGTTAAGTGCTGTTGAGTCGATTCCGACCCATAGTGACCCTGTATAGGGTTTTCAAGGAGCATAATAGGTACTCAGTAATGTCTATTGACAAACTATTCGTTCAATAATTAGTCATTTAGTCATGATTATTTCTATTATATTTTCATGGACAAAGGATATATTTTGGGGAGAACAGAAAATGCAGAACAGCTATGCATGATGCAGTTTTAATTTTTAAATCCCTCCAATATGTTGAGAGGAATCCTGATGTGGTACTGTAGTATCAGCATCAGACTGCAAACCACAAAGTAGGTAGGTAGGTCAAATCTGCCAGCTGCTTCTTAGAAACTCTGTACAGGGTCGCTTTGAGTCGCCGGCTCGATGGTACCTAACAACAACAACGAGTTGGAAGCGACTCAACAACACTCAACAATGACAGCAAATAATTGAGAAAGCTTTGTGGGTCATTCTTAGAATTTACAAAATCACAGGGAATTTGTATCACTGTTAGGAGAGCACCTTAAAATGTAATTACAGTGAGCTACACCCTTGGTGAGCTATGGCCCTGGGGAACTACCACCCGGCCAAACTACACTCTGAGTGAGCTACAGTGCAGGTGAGCTACGATGGCCCTGGGTGAACTACCACCCGGGAGAAGTCCCACTATCCAAGCAAAAGAATTTTGGAGCCATGTTGAAAACTTCATGCTTCAAGATAGAGACTTGATCCCAGTGAAGGTTTTGGGATAGGAGATGGGAAGGGTGTGTGCCACTGTTAATTTGAAACTGAATTATATAATTGTTTTTAAAGGGAAAAAAAAATCAGCCATGGATGATCATGTGGTGCACAGTTTTACTCTGACATACATGGATTTGTTATAAATCAAAATTAATTTGATGGCATATGAAAAGAGAAAAAACTATGGTGGTGTGGGTGTGGGGAGAGATTATTCATGAGCTAGAGGGCAGACAATATATAACAAGAGGGAGGTTTGCAGAGGAAAGATGAAGGTAGCAGGACACGGAAGAATGTAGTAAAGTGAATAATGGTAAATCTGTTAACTGTTGGTACATGAAGCGGACTGTAAACATGTAATGAAATAAATGATTTGTTCTTTGTAAAACTGATGACCTGCTATATAAACCTTCACTTAATTCACAAAAGGTTTTTTTTTTTTTTTTAATGTAATTACATTGCATTTGTTATATCTAGTCCCACAAAGGATTTGAGTGACGTTCAATAAGAACAAACATAATTATGGTAAAATATGAACAAAAAATCAAAGAAAGCAAAGGAACATGTAAAGGCAATTAGAAGTCAACACCATATGCCTGTTTTCTATTTCCACATACTTGAAATAATTAAGGCGTCTATGGGTAAAATATTAAATGATGTAGAAAACATCAAAATAAAAGGAAGGAATGTACAGAGTCACTGTACCAAAAGGAATGATCGATGTTCAACCATTTCAAGAGGTAGCATATGATCAAGAGTCAATGATACTGAAGGAAGAAGTCCAAGATACACTGAAGGCATTGGCAAGAACAAGGCTCCAGAATTGATGGAATATAAATTGAAATCTTTCAACAAATTGATGAAACACTGGAAGGACTCATCTGTGCCAAGAAGTTTGGAAGATAACTACCTGGCCAACTAATTGGAAAAGATCCATATTTGTGTCCATTCCAAAGAAGGGTGACCCAACAGAATGCAGAAATCATCAGACAATATCATTAATATCACATGCAAATAAAACTTTGCTAAAGGTAATTGTTAAATGACTTCAACAGTACTTGGCAGGGAATTGCCGGAAAGTCAAGCTGAATTCAGACGAGGACGTGGAACAGGTTCGGTGGACCTTGACTGAAAGCAAAGAATACCAGAAAGATGTTTACCTGTGTTTTATTGACTATGCAAAGGCTTTCAGTTGTGTGGATCATGACAAGTTATGGACAGAATTGGGAAGAATGAGTATTCCAGAACACTTAATTGTGCTCATGAGGAACCTGTACATAAACCAAGAGGCAGTTGTTCAAACAGAAGACAGGAACACTGAGTGGTTTAAAATGAACAAAAGTGTGCACCTGGGTTGTCATCTTTTACCATACATGTTCAATCTGTATGCTGAGCAAATAATTCAAGAAGCTTAATTATATGAAGAAAAAAATGTGTCATCAGGGTTGGAGGAAGACTCATTGTGATATGCAGATTATACAACCTTGTTTGCTGAAAGCAAAGAGGACCTAAAACACTTACTGATGAAGATCAAAGCACAGCCTGTGGTATGGGTTGCCCCTCAATATAAAGTAAACAAATCCTCACTACTGAACCAATAAACAACATCAAGATAGATGGAGAAAATTCTGAAGTTCTCAAAGACTTCATTTTGCTCAGGTCAATCATCAACATTCTTGGAAACAGCAGGAAAGAAAAAAAATGATGCATTGCTTTAGGCAAATACACTACACAAGACCTCTTTAAAGTGTTCAACAGCAAAGATGTCAGTTTGAGGACTAAGATGTGCCTGACCCAAGCCATGGTATTTTCAATAACCTCACATGCATGTGAGAGTTGGACAGTGAATAAAGAAGACTGTAGAAACATTGATGCATTTGAGTTAGGGGGATAGTGGAGAATATTAAAATACCATGGACCTTCAAAAGAACAAAATCTCTGTTGGAAGAATAGTCCCAAAGTCAGGATGGCTAGACTTTGCTTCTCATTATTTGGACGTATTATCAGAAGTGACCACTCCCTAGAGAAGGGCATTGTGCTTGGTAAAGTGGAGGATCAGCAAAAAAGAGGACCCCCTCAATGAGATGGCTTGGCACAGCGGCAGCAGCAATGGGCTCAAATATAGCAACGATTGTGAGGTTGGTGCAGGACCGGACAGGGTTTGTTCTGTTGCTATGTGTTGGTACCGACTCAATGGCACCTAAAATCAAAAATTTTATATAATTAAACACCCCAAAATTTAGTAGATTTGCAACATTTTATTACCTCTTTAGAGTCCTGGTGTGGTGCTGTTGGTTAATGCGCTGGACTGTGAAGTTGGTTTGAACAGCAAGGTTGGCAGCTCAAGCTCACCAGCTGCTCCTTGGAAACCCTATACAGGGCCTCTATGGATCTAAACCAACTCAACTACACGTAACAACAACAACATTACCTCTTATGGTTCTGGGTGTTGTCTGGACTCAACAACTTCCACTATACATGCAGTCTCTAGGTTACCAACATTCCACTCATGACAGCTAGTGGTGGTGGTTTGCCAGCATGTCGGTTCTGGCTCATATGGACCCAGTTTAGGGTTTCCAGCACTTTAAATCTTTACAGGAACAGAAAGTCTCATCTTTCCCCGACTAGACAGCTTGTAGATTCAAACTGCTGATCTTGTGGTTAGCAGCCCAGCTCGGAATCCTCTTTGCTACCAGGACTCCTTGGACAACTAGTTGTTACTATGTGCCTTTGAGTAAGTTCTGTCTTATAGCGACCCTGTATAGGGGGTCTGAGGTTTTTAAATGTGAAAGCAGAAATCTTCATCTGTCTCCCATAGAGTGGATGGTGGGCTCAAACCACAGACTTTGTGATTCACCTTTCAATGCTTATCATATGGAGCCACCGCACTCCCTATGGGCAACTAGTTGTTGTTAAGTGCCATCGAATCGGTTCTGACCCATAGCGACCCTGTATAGGGTTTCCGAGGAGCAGCTGGTGAGCTTGAACCACCAACCTTGCAGTTCAAACAGCTTTGCAGTCTGGTGCATTAACCCGCAGAGCCACACCGGGACTCCTTATGGGCAACTAGTACTTGTCCTTTAATGTTAAGTTTGCCCTCACTTTGAAACAGGTGAACCAACCCTTACTCAAATTCTTCATCACCCTCACCCTCACTTGCTGCAGGTGCAAACAAGCTGGAGCCTGTTCTTGCATTAAAGTAAGGTTTAATAAGGACAGCATGCACTGTTTTAACTCTCGTATAAATTCTATTTAAAGGCACAAGAAGGCTCTCTTTTGAAACTCGGGTGATACTTGTCATTCTAATGGTTGTTGTTAGGTGCCATCATCAAGTCGTTTCCGACCCATAGCGACCCCATGTACAACAGAATGAAACACTGCATGGTCCTGTGCCATCCTTACAATTGCTGCTATGCTTGAGCTCATTGCTGCTGCTACACCACTGTGCAGTCCATCTCATTGGAGGTCTAATGGTTGAGGCAGTCGCAAAAGTCTGTAAGATTAAAGGTGGAAACCCAGGCCCCACCATTAGATGGGAAGTATAAATATCACGTAAGACTATGTGGGGTGGAATATATTGAGGCAACTATCTTTAGGAGGAGTCTTGGTGTGGCGTAGTAGGTAAAGCACTGGACCACCAGGTCGATTTGAACCACAAGGTTGGTGTTTCAAACCCACCAGCCACTCCTTGGAAACCCTATGCAGGGTCGTTATGAGTCATAACCAACTCGACGGCTCTTAATGACAACAGTCCTCACGGCACAGGTCATAAGATTCAGTGCATAGCAAACAGATGCTCCAGGGGGTTCTTTGTATAAGGGATTTTGCAGAGCATATTGAAAGAATTTTAAAAAAGATATGAGTAACACAGTAAATATAGTTTAGTACTTAGAGTGAATATAGAAAATGACATCCATATTACGCATATTTACAAGATTACGCATTGCAGCTTAGTAATAGCAAAAGGTTGGTAAGCGAAACTCTATATGGATACACAAACTAAAAGTGAGGGCTACCATGGATGGGGAAGTGGTTGGATTTTTTAACTACCCTTTTTTTTATATATATAATTTTGATATTTGAACATTACATATTCAAAAATGAAATAAAAATAGCTCTAGAGCCAACACATAGAGAATCCCCCCCCCCAAAAAAAATTTTTTTAATGCAGAACTTGACATCAGGAAATGCAAAATCAGCAAAGAAAAAAATTATGTAAGAGTTACAGAAGTGAATCAATAGAACTTTGACAGAAAAGGGAGTTGGGGACAGGAGGGATACAACCAAAAGCATGTTCTCATGTAAGTAAGAAAATTCTTTAGCAGGCTGCAAAGAGATGTAAATTAAGAATGTGGACAAGCAATGTAATTTCTCCTAGGGAGTTGCTATAGTCCTAGGTCTGGCTCCTCTTGATGCAAACTCACCATCACATTTTGTCAGCGCACTTACAATGGCTGTATTTCAGAGCTAACACATTAATCCTAATTGTGAGCGTTATCAATTTATTTACAATGAGAACTGTCCCAAGAACTAAAACAGTTAAAGTCCATAAGATTGATAACCCTTTCCTGATAGATGGACCTATATGGGAAGTCCTGGTGTGGTGCTATAGAATAAGCATTAGACTGCTAACCAAAGGTCAGTGTTTCAACCCCATAAACCACTCCTCAGAAACCCTAATTAGTGTTGCAATGAGTCAGAACTGACTTAATGACACTTAACAAGTAATAATCAGATGATTATTCAAAAAGCATGAAATCAGAATAGAAGAAATCAGACAAACTGCAGGATCCTTTTCCCAGTCTGTACATGCTCCCGTTCCCCAGGGCTCAGGCCTGGAAGGATCTGTTCAGCCCTCATCAAAACCCAAAGAAACAAAGGAACCCCCCTGCTGTTTAGTCACTGCTGATCCATAGCAATGTTCTATAGGGTTTCTGGGGTTGTCAATCTTTTACAGCAGCAGAAAACCACATCAGGCAAGTTTGAACTACAAACCTTAGCAGTCCAGTGCTTATGCTAAAGAGACACCAGGGCTCCTTAGTCCTCATCTTGTTACGTGTCAGCAACTCTGTATAGGGTTTCCAAAGTGCAGCTGGTGGGTTTGAACTTCTGACCTTGTGGTTAGCAGTCCAGTGCTTATCCTGATCACTCCCAATATTTTATTCCCAGTGTACCTACCCCAGTTCTCGCCAATTTGCCAATTTGGATGCCTTTAATTTCCCTTTCTTGCCATATAGCTCTGGCTAAGGCTTCCAGCACACTATTGAATAGGAGCAATGAGAAAGGGCATCCTCGTCTGGTTCCTGTTCACAAAGGGAATGCTTTCAGTTTTTCTCTGTTGACAGTGATTTTGGCAGTTGGTTGTTATTATATACTCTTTATTATGTTGAGAAACTTCCCTTCAACTCCTACTTTGTTGAGTATTTTTATCAGGAATGCATGTTGGATTGTGTCAAATGCCTTTTCTGCATCAATCAATATGATCTTTTCCTTTTTAAAAAAATTATATGGTGGATTACATTGCTTGTTTTTCTAATATTGAACCACCTTTGCATCCCTGATATGAATCCTGCTTGGTTATGCTGTATTAATTTTTTTTGCTGTGTTGTTGAATTCTATTAGCTAGGAGCTCTGGTAGCGTAGGGGTTACGAATCGGGCTGCGAACCTTACGGTCAGCAGTTTGAAACTACCAGCCGCTCCACGGGAGAAAGGTGAGCCTTTCTGCTCCCATAAAGATTTACAGCCTCAGAAACCCTGTACAGGGTCGCTATGAGTCGGAACCGACTCGACGGCACTTAACAACAACAACAACAGGATTTTGTTGAGTGTTTTCTCATCTGTGTTCATGAGGGATATTGGTCTGTAATTTTCTTTTTTAGTTATGTTCCTCTCTGGTTTTGGTATAGTAAGGATTATGTATGCTTGCTTCATAAAATGTTTTAGGAAGTTTTCCATGCTTTTTTATATTCTAGAATAGTTTTGAGTAGAATTGGTGACTACTCTTCTCTGAATGTTGCATAAAATTCTCCAGTAAAGCCACCTGGGTCTGGACTTTTTTCATTGGGAGTTTTTTGGACCTGATCAATTTCTTCTTTTGTTTTCTACTTCTTTCTGTCTAAGTTTGTGTAGGTCAGGACTTAATTTTATTGGCTTGTCTTTGTAGGTAACTCTTCATTTTTCCCTTGCTGCTTTCAGGATTATTTCCTTGCCTTTGATTTTGAAGAGTTTGATTATGTCTTGGTGATTTTCTTTTTCTTTTTCTTTTTCTTTTTTTAATGCTTTATTGTGAATTATGTGATAGTGTACATAGGAGAACATTAGCTTCACATTGATCCCATCATATATAATTTCCTTGCCATGCTTACAATCCCCTCCATGCATCATCAATCAACCAAAGGGTATATACCCTGCAAGCCTGCACCCCAGTTGTCAGTACACAGACCCTCTCCCTCTCTGGGTCCAAAGTCCCCAGCCACTCCATCTCTCCATGTCATCATCTCTTGCCTCCATCTTTGGCATCACTGCTTCTCTGGGTAGGGTTCCGTTCTCCACTTTTCTCCCTCGATGGTCCCAAGGACCTCCACTCCTAGACTCCAAAGTCAATCACTCCCCTCCTTTTGCCACAAAACATCTACCTTTACATTTCCAACTCTCACAGTCAGTCCTGATAACAATCATTAACCAATGTATCGCAAGAGACCCATCCACATCTCCTTTCATCAGCTCTGTCCAGACAGACTGGATACTACTCAGTGGAGACTCTACCTTGCTCCACATCCTCTGGATATAGGTTCCCTCTTAAAAGCTTGTAAGCCAGTCACTTCTTGCCTCTGTATCCCTCCCCCCACCCCCAATTCTGGGTAGCCAATGTCCAAGTTGCCCATCCCTGTCCTTTCCGTGTATGAAGGGGTTAGGAATGATCCTGGCTGTGAAGATTTGTTCCCTCTTTTGAGCATCCATAGGGGTAGGTCAAGTTCATCAAATTATATCAGATTACTTTTTTTTTCCTCTTCTTTCTTCTTCTAGTTGAGTTCTGATCATCCAGTCATTGAAGCCAGGTCAAGTTAGTATTATCTGCAACTGTAGGTGTACTGATGCCCCCTCTTCTTATCAGCTGGGCGCTTCACTCTCCACTCTAGTCCTCTGTGGCTATATCACCGACTCTGGGCCCAAGAGTCCCCAGGTCTAGCCATACTGCTGGCCGACCAGGTCTCCACCTGGGTTCACAAGAGTCTATTGAACATTGTAGGGCTTAACCTGCAACTTCATTGCTGTTTTTCCCTCAGTTCCCCTTATCGGTGACGAACGTGGACACCTATCAAAGCGTGTATTCCCATTGAGTCTTAGTCTTAGAAGGAGTTTTGTCCTGAGATGACCCAACCACTTGCCTTGATGTCTCCTGGGCTAGCTACTTGTTTGCTCTTGTAGTAATCAGTCGGTCTGCCGATATCGTTTTGTATTTTTCCTGTCAGTCTTTGTTTCAAGAAGTATCTTCTGTTCTTCTGGCCACTCCAGGCTGGTCTGCTTGTCCTTTCAATTTCCCACCTCAGAAGATTCTGGATGCTGTTCAGGATTGCACCTATGGTCTTATGTAATGCAGAGGCTCCGCAGGAAGCCTTCTTTACTGGCACATTGTAGCCCCATTTTAGGTATTCCAATCAGTTGTAGGCAGACTTACAAGCTTTCTATGGTGGTATAGCTGGCTATTCCTTTCTCTCCCCCTCCAGTGTCTATT
Source organism: Chrysochloris asiatica (assembly GCF_000296735.1). Classification (NCBI taxonomy): domain Eukaryota; kingdom Metazoa; phylum Chordata; class Mammalia; order Afrosoricida; family Chrysochloridae; genus Chrysochloris; species Chrysochloris asiatica. Next base: position 7,039,183 of record NW_006408688.1, on the reverse strand, counting down.
TTATAGTGGTATGCCAGGAAAACCAAGATTCAAAAGAAAGCCAAGCATCTTAACATTATTTCCCCCATTTTCCCCATTCCAACCATGTCTCAATCCCTGTATCCCAAAACCCTCTTGTTCCAAGGTTGTACATACATCATTATTTACCTCTATCCTACTTCAGCTTCACATTCATCCTATCGTATTTCATTTCATTGCAATTATTACAATCCACTCTATGCATCGTCAAATAACTAAAGGATATAACCCACAGGTCCGCCCCCCTGGCTCTCAGCAAACAGCTCCTCTCCCTCTCTGAGCCCCATGTTCCCAGCCACTCCATCTGTCCACATCATCATCTCTGTCTCCATGCCTGACTTCACTGCTTCTCTGGGTAGGGTCACAATTTCCGCTCTTCTCGCTTGATGGTCCCAGGGACCTCCGCTCCTGGGCTACAAAATCAATCACTCTCCTCATTTGCCAAAATAAACAAAAACAATCTGCCTCTACATTTCTGACCCTCATAGTCAGTCCTGATGGCAGTTATTCACTGTTGCATCA
>NW_006408688.1:7034378-7038543 GCF_000296735.1 Chrysochloris asiatica | reverse complement strand
TTAATATGCCAAATCACTGCTAAGTGACCTAGAAGCCATTCTATCTCCTTCATATTACTTTACATATCCCTGTTCTAAACAATTAATTGTTAATTTTAAAGTGTAACTTTCAGTGGGAAATCTATTTCCCTATATTAAGTTTGTTCCAAACTTAATATGGAGCCTCATGTTCTGCATCCTAAATTTATATTTAGGTTAACTGTGGTAAATATGTTTTAAGTGCCATTGAGTTGGTTCTGACTCACAGTGCCACTGTATAAGGTTTCTGAGGAGCAGCTGGTGGGTTTGAACTGCTGATGTTGGGATTAGCAGTCTAGTACTTATCCTACAGCACCACACCCAGGACTCCATGGTAAAATATAATAAATAATTCTTACAGTTTCTATCATTCAGTTACTCCTTTGGGTATTTGCTTTTAGCACAAAGTAAATGACATCCCTTATCCCCTCTATGTCCAATACTAGATTTTACTATGAATCGATGTCTAGGTGAAAACCTTCCTGATAATTGCGTTCAAGATTCTTGTGCCCAGATTAAACACATGTAGTCTCTGGTGGTATACTGTGTTAAGCATTGGGTTGCTAACCGCAGGTTAGCAAGTTAAAATCCCCAAGCTTCTCCACTGGAGAAAGATAAAACTGTCTGCTCCTTTAAACATTTTTAGCCTTGGAAACCCTAGGGAGCTGTCCTGCTCACTATGAGTAGGAATCAACTCGATGGTAGTGGATTTAGTTACTACTTGGTTGTGCTCATGAACTACTCTAATTATGATGCACCCCTTTATCTCTGTATTCTGTGTATTGCAACAACAGAATTATGTTTTCTTTAAACAAGACACCCCAAGGTGTATTTAATTGTACATTTTGCTAAACTTTTGGGAATTAATTTGTGCTTCCTCAACGTTCACATCTTTTTGTACTCAGTAAACTGCCATATTGAACTTGTGTAATTAGTATTGTTTTACAACTTACCTGAACTTGCTATATGTTGTTGTTCGGTGCCGTCGAGTTGGTTCCAACTTACAGTGACCCTTTGCACAACAGAATGAAGCAACACTGCTCAATCCTCACAATTGTTAGGCTTGACCCTATTGCTACTGCCACTATGCCAATCCATCTTGTTGGGGTCTTCCTCTTTTTCACTAGCCCTCTACTTTATTATTGTTAAGTTCTATCAAATCAGTTCTGACTCATAGCAACCCTGTATAGGCTTTCCAAGGGGCAAGCTGGTCAGGTTGAACAGCATTAGTATTTGGAGAACTATCTAATGTGCTTCTTGAAAAGATTTTGTTGGTTGGAAAAATAAAACATTTCTAAATTTGCAATATTTTACTATAGCCATTTTGAGAAGTAAATAGAGTTTAAAAAACTCTTTATTGTGAATGGTATACAGAGCAAATCAGTGTTCCATTCAACAATTTGTACACAGTTTGTTTCATGTCATGGGCTGCTAATTCTAACAATGTGGTATCACTTATCCTGCTTCCTCCCTGTGCTTCCCATTTGCATTCATCCTGTTTTCCTACCCCTTCTAAACTTTGCCTTTGGGTTCATTGGTTGATTATTCCAAGCAGTATGTACCTCCCTAGTGATATTGAGGCCCTTATAGAACTGCCTATTGTTTGGATGAAAATTGAGCCATAGGAGTGAGTTCAGCTCCAAACATGAAGGGTGACTAAGGGCCGTAGTTTCAAGGTTTCCACCAGTTCTATCCAACCAGTAAGCCTGGTCGGACATACCAGGAAGGACCAGTCCCTGGAGAATGACATCATGCTTGATAAAGTGGAGTTTCAGCAAAAAAGAGAAAGACCCCCATTGAAATGGATTGGCACAGTGGCAACAGCAATGAGCTTAAGCTTAACAACAATTGTGAGGGTGGCACAGGACCAGGCAGTGTTTCATTCTGTTGTGCATAAGATCTCTATGAGTTGGAATGTACTCAATCGCACCTAACAACAACGATGACAGCAAATAGCTAGAAGAGAAGGAACTCTGGTAGCATAGTCAGTTAATGAGTTGAGCTGCAGTTCAAATCTACCAGCTGCTCAGTGGTACAAATACGAGGCTTTCTGCTTCTGTAAAGATTTACAGTCTCAGAACCCTATGTAGTGTCTCTATGATTAGAACCAACTCCACAGCATATAACACCACCACCACTATGACTAGAAGAGATATTAAATAATTCACTGCACTGCACTCCTCTTATTTAAAGAAGAAAAAGGAGGAGATAAAGGAAGACAGAGAATTCTGTTCTACCAACCTAATGAAAACATTGGCGCATAAATCCTTAAGACTTATGGAATACATTATATTTCATAAACACTTAGCTAAAATTGATTGTCCAGTAAATCTCCAAGGATGATAACCAAGTGATTTCCTTTAAAAATTATCACTAGTTATTAACAGATTAGAAACCTGATAAAAAGGTTTTGAATGATTTTCCACAAGGGAAATTAGAGTCACTGAGGAACCAAATTCCAACCCCTTCAAAGTCTGTCAACTTAAAATCAACAGAATCCAAACTCACTGTACCAAACAGACTCATGGAGTAGAAAATTGAAGTTAGAATCTGAACTGCCCTGTCTCACTGTGTGTTAGTCATAAAGCAACTAAACTCCTCAGGTTTTTTATTCCATGTATTCCACAACATAGAAATTCTGATGCCGCTTCTTTTGCTGAGTTGGCAAAGTGCTGAAGTCTTGATTGAAGTTAAAATCTTTATTTGGGGAATTTCATATATTAAATTAATTTGAAGTAAATTGCAATTAAGCAAGAATGCTTATAAGTCATAGATTGCTTAACTATTATAGCTGGCTTTGCTAGTGATTAGAGAACAAATATGTTGTAGTTGAGCTGGCTTTGCTAGTGATTACAGAACAAATATGTTGTGGTTGAGAACTCAGGATTTCACTTACTACTTGGGTGACTTTGGGCAAATAATTGCCTCAGTTTTCTTTTGCATAAAATGGCCAAAAATAGGAGTCCTGGTGTGGCACTGCAGGTAAATACGCTGGATTGCAAGGTCAGTTTGAACGGAGAGGTTGGCGGTTCGAGCTCACAAGTTACTCCTCAGAAACCCTGTACAAGGTCTCTATGAGTTGGAACTGACTTGATGGCACTTAACAACAACAACAACTACCTACTCAATAGAGTCATTAAATGAGGGTTAGATGAGTCGATCTGTGTAAACGTTCTTAGCCTGCTTCCATTACATGGTAACTGCTCTAAAAAGTATCATATCTACATAGTTCTTTAGGATTCACAGTGGCCCAAAGGGTTAAGCACTAGACCACTAGCCTAAGGGTTTGTGGTTTGAACCTATTCAGAGGCACCTTTGAAGACAGGCCTGACAATCTATTCCCAGAGAGTACAGCTTTGTAAACATGATAGAGAAGTTCTATTTGGCACAAATGGTGTCACATGAGTCAGAATCAATAGCCACCAACAGTAACAAACAACAAGACTGCCCACTATGAACATGACAATTTTATTGTAGCAAAACAGAAGATCTGAAGGACTCCTCTACAGCCTTTGATCAAGTGCATACTGAACAGCGGTCCAGCAGACTTGCTAACACTGCTCAAGTCCCACTTCTCTTCCTGTGAGCCTCTTTGTCTTTCCCTGTCTCTTTTTCTGTTACTTTATCTCTTTCTCTTTCCTCTACCACCTATTCTCTTTTCATACCCTTCTCCTGTTTTCTTCCTGCCATTCAGAACAATAATGGACTCCATAATTGGCTATATCTGCTCTGGAAACAGTTTGGTATTATGACGTATCAGAGAAAAACTATCAGCCCCAGGAAGTCCTCTGAATACATGGTCATCACTGAATTGGCTCTCTGGGCCTGTCTCTAATCCACCCTTTTCACCTGTTTGTCTCTACTTGCATCTCTATCTCTGCTTCTTTCTGCCATTTTGAAGTATCTTACATCTAGCTCGCTCTTGGTCTGTGTCTTTGTATTTCATTTGCTATCTTTGCTGTCATTTTGCTCTCAGCTCTGGGAGGTAAGCTACCTAGGCATACTGAAGATGCTTTGATGGGAAAGAAAAGGAAGAAAGACATCTGATCCTTTGCAACTCCTAGCTAGCATTGGTATATAGTCAAGTATCTCAAACTAGAGTAACTATTTGTTGTTTTCGTATGCCATCTAGTTGGTTCTGACTCAT